>NW_022589714.1:36424708-36487094 GCF_004348235.1 Phoca vitulina
TTTTTTTTTTTTTTTTTTTTTTTTTTAAGATTTTATTTATTCATTTGAGAGAGAATGAGATAGAGAGAGAGCATGAGAGGGGGGAGGGTCAGAGGGAGAAGCAGACTCCCTGCCGAGCAGGGAGCCCGATGCGGGACTCGATCCCGGAACTCCAGGATCATGACCTGAGCCGAAGGCAGTCGCTTAGCCAACTGAGCCACCCAGGCGCCCTAACTTGTTACATTCTTAAACCTGTTATTTCATCTGAAAGCAAAGGTAATAACTCCATGTAAAGTTAATGCTGGGAGCACATGAGAAAAGCTGAAAATTCGTGTCTTTTTTTTTTTTTTTAAGGTTTATTTATTTGAGAGCAAGAGAGATAGAGGGTGCGTGCACAAGTCGGGGGAGGGGCAGAGGGAGAGAACCTCCAAGCAGACTCCTACCTGAGCGCAAAGCCGGAGGCGGGGCCTGATCCCACAACCCATGAGATCATGACCTGAGCTGAAACCAAGAGTCGGAGGCTCATGGGATTGAACCACCCAGGAGCCCAGACAAGATGAAAGTTTTTAGCATACTGCCTGGTATTTGCTAAACATCCAACAAATGGTGGCTATTAATGGCATTTATAATGCTAATGTTAATAATGAAGCATGGATTCCATATGACATTGTTATTGCATCAAAACAGTGCACTGGGAAGAAAGATGCACTCTTCAGGAACCATAGACAAAGCTTCAGATCTCAGTTCTGCTACTGACCACCTAAGACAGGTTATCTTATCTCTCTTTATTTGTAAAATGGGGAAGATCCAGGGTCACTGGAAGGCTCAAATGAAGTCCATAAAGCAGCTTGTTTAGTGCCGCACACTATAGGTGTTAAATTTTCTTTTTCCTTCCTTCCCCAAATTTTAAGAGTATGAAGATCACTGTGCCAGGGATTTAATCAAGCAAAATATTTGAATTGGGACATTCTATCAGGATGGTATAGAAAATACTTGTTTAAAAGGGAGGGGAGGCCATCTGAAGTGTCTGCCTTAGGCTGGCTCAGGTCATGATCTCAGGGTCCTGGGATGGAGCCCGGCATTGGGCTCCCTGCTCAGCGGGAGGCCTGCTTCTCCCTCTACCTGCCACTCCCCCTGCTTGTGCTCTCTCTCTCTCTCTCTGTCAAATAAATAAATAAAATCTTTAAAAATATAAAAGGGAGGGGAAAGACCAGAGGAGGCCATGAAGGAGAGGGACCCATTATGTGTATTTCTTTTTCTTATTCATTATCCTATAGAAAAATTTAATGACCCTTGATTTGTCGAAAGAAAAAATCCCTAGGCAAAAGAAAGCTTTTAAAAAGAAGAATACCAAACAGTTACAAACCAGAAGAAAGTTCTAATGATTTTATTTTGCTAACGTAAAACAGACTTCAAAAGTGTATCAAAGAGCATTACTATAACTTCTAGTTAGGATTCCGAATGTGCGGTGCTCTCAGTTTCCTAAATTACAAGATCTTTCTAGCTCATCTCTCCCTCTGCCTTTTGTTTTCTACTTTAAGGAAGACCAACCAGCAGCCTCAGATATCTTTTTCTGGGCTTTCTTGTTTTCTACCCATCCCCACCCCCGCTAAAAGTGCGCATTGTCCTCACCCTGGCATGGTAGGTGCTGGGAAGGGTTTTGTAGCCAGTAATAACACACTTGATTGAGTGTTGAAATGAACCAAACTTTACATTCCAAGTATAAGCATGAGATGTATGGGAGGTGTGACTATGAGGTAGTGAAATTGGCTCTTTGTTCCCCAAAAAGGAATTTTAACTTGTATTTATTCGTTCAGTTGAGGACGTTTAGTATGGTGGCCAGAAGTACAGAATCTGGACTCCACATTTGCACTAAATTCTACTCAGCAACGTGTGCCTGGCAAGTGATTCAGCTCCTCCAAGGCCTCAGTTTCCTCAATGGTGAAATTGAGGCGGTGATGTTACCTGCCCACAGGGTAATTAAGAAAATTAAATAAAATAGTGCATGTAGCAAAATTCATGGAACATAGTATGTGTTCTTCAGTATATGTTAACTCTTCTTACTTTTAGCTTTTATTTTTTTATAAATATAAAATGTATATAAGATAGAAAGTAAAAAATCCTTTCCTTATTATACTTTTGCCCCCCCCGCCAAGTCCCCCATCCTTTCAAGAAAGAATCATTGTTAAAGATTTGGGATATATTTTTTAAGACTAACCTTGCCCACAAATGGGACCCACTGTATATATTCTCCCTTGTAAGCTTACATTTAATGTTTATTTCAAAAATTCACATGAAGGAAGTTTGGAAATTTTCTATGAGATTGAACTAGATATGAAATACAGAGGGAATAGATCTTATAAGTTTAGAATTTTAGAGTTATACCTAATTTTCAAAATAAAAACTGCCTTGTTTTATATGGCTACTTATATCCATAAAAATTGTCTGGATGACTTTTATTTTCTCAAAAACTTCACACCCCTCTCAAAGCTGCTGATTTTGTCATCATAGCAGATATTCAGAAGATTGTGCTGCTGACCCTGAAGATAACTCCAACAGAAGTGTCAACTCCACATACACACACACCCTCTTCCTCCTCCCATCTCCATGCCAGCCCAGTAGTGCAATGAAGTCCCAATTCACTATATTAACTCTGGGATTCCCCCTCCAGCGCAGCTGATAAACCAGTTTCACATGTAAAAAAACATAGCAGACATAGATGTGGGCAATGAGCAACTTTGATCAAGATCTGACATCATCCGCACCTTGGCAGGGGCCAGCAACTTTTACTGCCAAGAGGTGAGACTTCATTACTGAATTCCAGCTTTTTCTTTGCAAATGCTTCTTCTGGATAAAGTACAGTATTCGTGTGCTCAGTTATCTTACGACATTTCCAGGAGGAGGTAGCGGGAGCAGGGAATCCAGGATAAGGCGCGCATGGGCATACACACACATGCACACACCCCACTTTAAGATATAGCTCTGCCTCCTGGTTGGACATGTGCCTAGGCACAGGTAGATTTTCCTTGTGCCACTACTGACTGGATGTTCGCGGTTATCATCTCCACCTTGTCCAGAAAGAGTCCACTCAAATCAACTTACTAAAGATCAGCACCATTTAGACTCAGTAAGCCTTCTATTGCAAATCTTCTGCGTCCCATTTACATGACTCAGCACGAGATTCTTTACACAGAGAATGCGACTTAATTATAATTATCCTCTCAGTTCTATAGATGAGGAAACAGAGACCAAGTTTACCTAGAAAGTAACAAAAGTGAGATTTAAGCTCAGAAACTCTCTCACTCCAAAACCCTTGTTCTTTCTGCTCCCAAACTACTCAAGATCCAAGAATCACTGAAACACTGGTAAGAGAGAGATTACTGAGATGCCTTCTGATATCTATCACCTTATTCTACTTTGATTAATGTCTTTCTGTCAACTGTTGATTTAGCCCTAGCAAGAAATGTCATCATTTAACCACTAAAACACTAACCACAGAATTCATAGTTGGTGGTCTTCTGTTGGGTCTACCTACATCCTTCACGGATGTGTAGCCACGCCAGACATCACAGGCTCCAATTTTGGCTTCCCCAACCTTACCTCCCACAATCCATGGACAGACAAGAACATCAAGAAGGTTGAATGTCCTCTGAGGAGCGTGAGGTCACACTCGCAGGAAGCCAGGCTTCCAGGCTGAATTTCCTGAATAGGAAGATAACTATGGTTCTTTCCTCTCCCAGTGGAGGAGTCAAAAGGCGGGTCACTGAGAAGCCCTAGGAAATACTCCATTTTCATTCTCTGCCCTTCTCCTTGGATCCTGGGCAGAGGGGAGACCTGCCAGCAAACAAAGGAAAAACAAACACATATGTGAAAATCCTTTTTTGGGTGTTGGAAAGCATGAAGCCATGAGCGGGAGAAAAAAAGCCAAAAGAGGGAGAGAACAATGATTTATATTCCTACTGCTGCTGAGAGTATGTTGTGGAGAAATCATAAAAGATTTCATATTCCTAGAAGAAAACAAAGTGCAGACATTGAAGGTTACTGTATGGAGGGCATGATCTTTTCCTGAAGGGCTTGTGAGACCACAGAAGAAGAAAGAGATGCATACTGGGGAGTCTCTTTATTTCCTCCTATGTGTCAGAAGTAAAAGGTCTGGTTGGAAGAAGTGGAGAGCATGAGGGTTTGAGGACAGTGTCATTTTCAGAAAACACTGAAATATCAGTTACCCTTAGTTTTAGGATAAGGAATAAAACATGGTCTCTTTTTTATTTTCATCTTATGAATTGACATATCAACTCATTCCATGTTTTCTTAGTTGGGGCATTTCTTCCTTCTGAATATATTCCGTAAATCTTGGGACAGATCCTTTCTTTGTGTTTAGTTGAAGCTAAACTGGGAACTTGACTAGATTTGAAGCCATTATGCACAATAAACTCTACCACACATACTCAGTCCTCAGAGTGCACACATGACGCAGGAAAAATAAATAGCTGACTCGTTTGTAAAGGGCTGAACACTTTTGTGACCTTTATTAACACTGGTAGTCATGCAAACTTTGGAATGAGCAATCAAACTTCATTCTTCTGGGCCTGGGTATGGAGTAGGTCAGCTTAGAAAAGGACATTTACTTTCATGCACTTCTGAAGGGAAGAGAAAGAACATTCTTTGAGGGTTTTTTTTTTTTTTTAACCTTTACTCTAATGGAGAAATGGTCTGTGTTTTTAGCAAACACTACTGAGACCAGTCCATTCAGGAAAACAAACATAGCACTCACTCTGCAGGTTTCTAAAAATGGTTTTGCTTGGAAGTATACAAACCTGAGACTCACTGTGAGCCTTTCCAAGATTCACTCATTCATCTACTCAACAAAAGTATGCTGGGCTCCTATTATGGGCCAAGCACTGTTGTAGGTATCAGGGACATAATAGTGAGCAAGATGAACAAGGCAGGTGAGGTTCCTGTCCATATGGAACCTATGTGTTGCTCACCCATCCTGTATTTCCACATGATTGCCAACCCATTGCAAGCCTACAGCTTCGCAGCTTGCCTGGTCAGTTTCTTGCTGTCTCCTAGCCTCTGCCATCTTGCAAGGTGTTATTTTTATGGATTTGGAATACATAAGCCCCATCAATAAATAACATAACCACTCACCATGTGGTTTCACTCGCCTAAAAAGCCCACCCAGTCTCTTCCACCGTGGCAAATCTCCCTGGCTCTTCATGGTGTAGGTGGCACCCACATCCTGCGTGAGGACATTCCTGCTGCTCATGCCTCTGTCAGCTCCCCTCTCCTCTGAACCTTGTAATACTCAAGTAGCCACCAAGATGTTACAGGGGGTTATTTATTGCATACCTTTCCTATCATTTGCTGTTCTTCGTCTCCTTTAATCTTGTTTCACCCGCTAGGTTACTCACTCCTTCACAGCAAGACTGTGCTTTATTCTTTGTTGGTAGCTAGCCCATTGTATTAGATTTGCATATGAATTCTATGCACTTGAAATATATCTTTTCATTTGCTAATTAAAGTCTTTTGATAATTGAGTTATGTTCTGAATCATTCACACATATATCCATTTAACATATTCTGAGTTCCTGTTAATGTCCAAAGTGATGTGGTGCTGGGGGGGATAGAAAGGAAATTGTCAACACAATGTATGCCCTTGAGGAGTTCATATTTTCCAAAATGAGTCAAGAAAGGCCAAGGAACTATTCAACAATATTGAAATTAAAAATAACCCCATGTCGTAATTCTTGGTTCTGGTTATCAGAAGTTGCGTGTGTGTATGTACGTATGTATGTGTGTGAGTGCGCCTTCATGAGTGTGTGTGGTGTGTATTACACTTGGTTGATAAGAAGAAAGGCTAGCTTTGCCCTATTTTTGGACAACTTTTATATTATGTTAAAATTGTCTATAAGAAAACCAGGTGACTGGATAAAAGCTAAAAATGATTCAGTTGATCATTAGATGCTGGAAGTGTAGAAAAGAATCAGCTAGAAGATTGACCTGTATTTTTTCAACACTAGCCAATTAATCTGTGGACTAGTCCTAAGTAATTATCCATTCACAGATATTTCCCTCTTCAAGCAACTGATCAAAATGGTTTTGCTTTCTGTATTATTTGTAAATCTGGTGTAGGAAAAAAAGTAGCTCTGCGTGTGGCAGAAAAAAATATGGTCAAGGAGATGAAGAAAGTGAGACCCTTTCATTTAATGTGGCTATATATCTACTTCAACACTCTGCGATCCAGAGTCACTCACACCTCCCTGTTCTTTTAAACACACAGATGCATGCTTCAAGCAGCTTTTTGGTATTCTCCCATCTCAATTCTCTCCACTGTTTGCCAAGCCCTTCAGGACAAGCCAAAATGAAAAGCATTTCCTTCTTGGTGGTTGGTTGGTCTGTGGACCTGTGTTTGCGTGCATTTGTGTGTGCGCTGCCTGGCTTGTAGATAGAGATTTCCCCCACGCCCCTGGGCTTTGAATGGAGCAGAAAGGTGGAACCTGTTTTTGAACTTAGCAATAACAATGCTGACTTTTGGAGTGCTTAAGAAAACCCCTAACACTGCATGGAAACAGCTGACTTAAATATTAAACACAGCAGCTGTGATAGTCATTAGAAATGGTGCCAAAGAAAATTTTAAGGGTCCTAGAACCAAATCATATTGGGGGTCGAGGCAGATCTGTGTATAAGGGGGAGGGATATTTTATTTCCTCAAGTCTTATAGTCTTTTTTTCTGGTGTTATGGTATTTTCCACTTTGTGTCTCTCTGTTATACTTGTATATATTAAAGAATATTTATCATTTATTCCTTCAATCAATCACTTATGTTGTTGGAAAAAAAAAAAACATGTATTTTTATTTTGTTCTATCTTGTCATTGTTTTGTTTTGCTTGCTTTGCTCCAAAACAAACAGCAAAGTCAGAAATGGTGCCAGGTAAACCACCGTGAAATCAGTGAAGATAAAATGTGGGAACCCTGGCCTCACTTGAGATGTCTCCTGCAAACATCCGTCCTGCCTTCCTAATGGCTTGGATAGCAATGTAATGCGCCTTTGAACACGAGAATTTAAAGGAGGGCAAGAGGTCAAACTCCAAAGTAAATAGAATAGAAATAGAATTCAGATTCTGTGTCCATAAGGTGACAGACACTTGAGTCCCCATCCTAATATTACATCCTGGGATCTGGTTGTGGCCTGGAAGCTATAGCATAGGATCTGTGGAAGAATGACTGTTCTATTGTAAATGCCCTACCTCTATGGCTCAGCTAGAGTAACCTCTCAACTATTTTCTAAGTTTCTAGATTGGAACATGCTGGAGCACTTGGGTTTTCGTGGGGTGAGAACAAACCTTTGTCATTATGTGGTAGCTTATCCTTTATATGTTTCTTTCTGTCACCAGATTCCCAGCCTTTTGGATGTAAGATTGAATATATGGCTCACTCACCTGGTCCTAACACAAATTCTATAAGGTTTGTTCAGCAAATGAAGGGATGAAAGCTTAAATTTAATAGGCAGAGAAACAGAGAATTCTTACCAAGAAACTCTCTTCTCTGTACAACTGACTTTCCAAGGTAAATTTCCATTCTTTGACTTTAGACATTGACACAAGGCCTGGTATGGGGATAAAGGTAATAGGAAGGAAGGAGAAGTCTTTGTTATCCTGTAAGGAAATGCAAAACTTGAATGGGAGAAAAAAAAATACATTTCATGGAAACTGAATGTGGGCAACTGAAAAAATCATTAATGCAGAAGAATGTAAATAAAGCCCAGGTGAGCTAAAAGACATCACATACATACAAGCACACACACACACACACACAATTTAGAAGATATACACAAGACTATGCTCTGCAAATTTCCCCATGTCATAAGAAGGTTTCAAAACATAATTTTAATGAGTTGCATGCTCTTCCATCACGTTGTTGTACTGTATTTAATAATTTAACCAACCCCTCATTTGCAGGGCTCTGTAGTAATGAATTAATCTTACCCAAAGAGAGGTTTGGCTTTTACTTTGGCTACTGGGAGATATTCTCTTGGCCTTTGGAATGTCCTGCCTGATAAGATTGTCTTTGTTTACCTTGGGGATTTCTGCCACACTGCGCAGTCTAAGAATGTGATTTATGACGGAGGCTTTAGGGCCATGTGGCCTCTGTTTTACCTCCAGAGGGGCTGAACATGAAGTAGGATGTGCCAAACTGTCACACAAGCAGTCAGTCATGTATTTGTGCTTGAGCCCCAATAAAAATTCCAGACATTCAAGAATCAGGAGGCCTTCTCTAGTTGGCAATACTTTGTCATATTATCACACATTGTTGCCAGGGGATTTCACGCTGACCATGATTCTACTGGAAGGAGACAAACAGATGCTTCATATTTGGAATTTTCTGGAACTCTGCCCTATGGTTTTCACCTGTATTCTTTCATTATAATAAACCATTACCATAAGTATAACAGTTTTTGGTGAATTCTGTGAATCTTAGTGATTATCAAAACTGAAGGTGGCCTTAAGAATCCCCAAACTCTACAGTTGGCATCAGAAGTGAGGATGATTTTGTGGACTGTACTCCCTAATTTCACAGGAGCATTCATATTTCCCTTTAAGTTGTCAATTATTTTTAAACGAAACATGGTTTTAAAATAGCATTTTGTAGAATAAAGGAAAAATTACATTAGGTATACATCATTTGTAACATGTATTAGAGAGGTAAAATGTGTTATAATACAGTTCTTAGAATTAGGAAAATAAGCCAAATTGTTTCAATTTTTGTAATGTAAATAATATAGTAATATATAGGATGCACATCTGTTTGTATCGTTCATCATTTCCTTTCATTAGGTTCACGAAAATAGAATTAATGAGGTAAAATACCTGGGCATCAAACTTGAAAAAGTGGAAGCATTGGACGTGTAGCATGAGACAGGGAAGAGAGGGAAGGCTTTCCACATGGGCCAAGGAGAAAAGGCAAATGCATCGAGGCAGGGAGGCATAAGATTCTTTTGGAGGTCAGTGAGGGAATGATCTGGGCTGCACAAATGAAAGCTTGGACAAGTGAGTATTTGAGGAAAAGGATTAAGAAGGTGACTCCCATTATGACAGGCCTTCCAAGAGTCTAGCTGCCATGGAACCTCATTGCACAAAGGATTTGAGGGAGCTGAAACTCCTATAAAAGGTTAAGTTTAAAAGTTGATTATTCCAGAGCAATGCAGAGGAAGTCAATAGCAAGCAGATTATATGTCATATGGTCAGAATCTAGACTCAGAGCCTTCTTTTTTCTAAGATTTCATTTATTTGTTTATTTTAGAGAGAGAGAACATGTGAGAGAGTGGGGGGGAGAGGAGCAGAGGGAGAGGGAGACAGAGAATCTCAAGCAGACTCCTCACTGAGCACGAGCCCAACATGGGGCTTGATCCCAGACCCTGACATCATGACCTGAGCAAAAATCAAGAGTTGGATGCTCAACCGACTGAGCCACGCAGGCACCCCAGAGCCTTCTTAAGTATTTGATACTTAATATAAGGGTACCTACTAAGACCTCAAAAGTCTTATAGTACTTATGCACAATTTGAAACAATGCTAGTCTTTCTTCTGAAAATTAATAGTAAGGAAATTGTTCTAAGCTTTCCCATGAGAATGTATTAACAATTTTTTTTGTTTGTTTATTTACAGATAGAGAGAGAGTGAGTGAGACCGTGGGGTGGGAGGGGCAGAGGGAGAGAGAGAATTTTTTTTAGATTTATTTATTTATTTTGGCGGTGAGGGGCAGAGGGAGAGGGAGAGAGATAATCTCAAGCAGACTCCCACTGAGCATGGAGCTCGGCACAGGGCTTGATCTCACAACCCTGAGATCATGACCTGAGCCAAAATCAAGAGTCAGATGCTTAACCAACTGAGCCACCCAGGTGTCCTGTATTAACACTTTTAATGGAAGCTTCCAACTGACTCCTCAGCTCCCAGGATAGACTCTTGCACACAGCAGGTACTTGATAAATGTTATGTCAAAAAATAAATGGATGGACAGATGGATAAATGGATGGATGGAAGTTATTATCCAAATTGTAAGCATGGTATCAGGGAGGACATATTCACCTTCCAAAAGTATAGTGTTCAAATATTGTGAGATTTCCAAAGATTCTTTTCTAGATAATTTGAGAAGATTGATGGAAATTACTATATTTAAGAGAAAATGCTCAATGGGCCTAGAAAGGGATGGGAAAAGATGTGAGGCTTCCCTGTGATTTCATTCATTTCCAAGGATAATTCCCTGTTCGCTACCAATGTAGTCCAGAAAACAATTCTCTTCTCAAGTACTCCCATCAGGGCCAGCTTCACTGGTGTGTGAACTGTAAGTTGCACAGAGTCCTACATTTTGAAGGGCCCATGAATAGATCAATGCTCTGCTATCACTGTCTTGAAATTCTTTGAACAAGGAGCCCACATTTTCATTTTGCACTGGGCTAGGCAAATGATGCACCAGGTCCTGGCTTCCATTGAGAGGTGATTTCCCAAAGAGGAACTGAAAAACTGTCAACAGTGGCTAATTGCTAAAAAACATTTCAAAGTTGGTGTAACCACCTGAAGAAACAAATAGCATCTTAACAAAGCAGTTTTCTTTACTCACACCAACACTTCAAAATTTACTAAAGAGGTTTTTTTTTCAGTGACCTCCCTGTCTTATCTCTTCATATCTGAATGATTTTCACTCTGTGTTTCTCTAGTCTGCCTTCTCCTGCCTTCTTAGATCATTAAGCCAGAGGTTTTTAAGCATGGTCCAGTGATTAGAGTTTCTGAGAAATCTTTGAGGTCAAATCTATTTTCAACATAACATTAAAATATAATTTGTCTTTTTTACTCTCATTTTCTTGTATTCATATGATGAGACTTTCCAAAGGCTGCATGACATGTGATATAAAGCACAGGTTGAATACAGAAGTAAATATGAGGATCCAGCTATCTTCTATTAAACACAAAGAGGTTTGCAAAAATGTAAACCAATGCCACTCTTGTCACTCAATTTGTTTTTGTTCTGGAAAGCACAATTATTTTTCATAAAAATGTTATTTTTGTTAACATGTGATGGGTAGATTATTGCCATTTTAAATGATTTACCAAAAATAAAGAACAAAACTGGAGGTATCACAATCCTAGATTTCAAGATATGCTACAAAGTTGTAGTAATCAAAACAGTATGGTACTGATACAAAACAGACACATAGATCAGTGGAATGGAATGAAAGCCCAGAAATAAACCCATGATTAAATGGTCAATTAATGTACAACAAAGGAGGCAAGAATATGCAGTAGGAAAAAGTCTCTTCAACAAGTGATGTTGGGAAAAACTGGACAGCTACATGCAAAATAATGAAACTGGACCACTTTCTTTAAACCATACACAAAAATAAACTCAAAATAGATTAAAGATCTCAATGTATTACTTGAAGCCATGAAAATCCTAGAAGAGAACACAGGCAGTAATTTCTCTGACATTGGACGTAGCTAAATTTTTCTAGATATGCCTCCCAGGCAAGGGAAACAAAAGCAAAAATAAACCATTGGGACTATATCTATATCAAAATAAAAATCTTCTGCACAGCAAAGAAAACGATCAACAAAACAAGAAAACAACCTACTGAATGGGAGAAGATATTTGCAAATGACATATCTGATAAGGGATTAGTATCCAAAGTATATAAAGAACTTATATAACTCAACACCAAAAAATAATCCAATTAAAAATGGGCAGAAAACATGAACAGATATTTTTCCAAGGAAGACAAACAGATGACAAATAGACACATGAGGAATGAGTTAAAGACAGCCCTACCTTTCCAGCCCAAGAACTGGAGGAATAGCCATGCTATTAGCAAAAGGGCTAACATCAGAGGAATCGGCTTCATTAACACATTTAGAATAGGCTGAAATGTTAGCATTGCAGGCAAAATCATTTTAAAGGAGGACATTTGGTCTCTGCAAAGAAATAGAACTACCACTGTAAAAGCTTATAATTTTTGCCTTAGTCCTTCTTGATAATTTAAGTGGCATGACAAAATGGCTTTTGTCTTCCAAACATATTTATTTACAGATATAAATTTTAAAATCAAGTCCAGTTGTTTCTTCTTCCATGAAGCTTTAGCTGATCCTTTCAACCAGAGGATACCTCCTCACAAGGGAAATGCAAATGAAAACCACAGTGAGATATCACCTCACGCCTGTGAAACAAGTATTGGCAAGGATGAGGAGAAAAGGAACCCTCATGCACACTAGTAAAGATACTGTGGAAAACAGTATGGAGGTTCCTCAAAAAATTAAAAATAGAATTACCATATGATCCAATAATTCTACTGCTTGGTATTTGCTTATTCAAAAAGATACATGCACCCCTATGTTTATTGTAACATTGTTTACAATAGCCAAATTATGGAAGCAGCCCAATTGTCTATCCATAGATGAATGGATAAAGAAGATGTGGCATGCATATATATATATATATATATATATATATATATATATATATATATGACATTATATATAATGGAACATTACTCAGCCATAAAAGAAAATGAAATCTTGCCATTTGCAACATGGACAGATCTAGAGGGTATGATGTTAAGTGAAGTAAGTCAGTCAGAGAAAGACAAATACTATTTGATTTCACTCACGTTGGGGGATGGGTGAAACAGGTGAAGGAGATTAAGAGCACACTTATCATGATGAGCACTGAGTAATGTATAGAACTGTGGAATCACTATATTGTACACCTGAAGCTAAGATAATACTGCATGTTAATTATACTGAAATTAAAAAAATAAAATGAGATAAAATAAAATGAATTACCAAATATATTTTTTCCATTTCAGATTTAATTCCTAAAATGGTTATTATTGATAAACATTAAGAGTATAAGAACATAAGCACAAAAAAGGCTCTAATTTTTAATGTCAGGAATTCCTGAGACAAGTGTGAGAAGCACTAGTTTCAACAAAAGAAATGTTTCCAGCAAAACTTGATAGGAGAAAATGTATCTTATCACAATGCTTCATTTGGACTGATAGACCTTTTTATTTGCACTGTTAGCATTATGGGGGGAAAAAACTCACTCAATTGAGCTTTCCAGATGAGTGACTTATTAAGTACTTCCTCACTCATGGGCTAGAGAATAAAAATGTCATTGGCAGACTGTATTCTTCCTGGAAGGTGGAACCCTGAGAGCCAGGAAGAGATAGCCAGACCACATTTGGAATACAGGTCGAGTTTAAAGTGCTCCTACTTTGTGCTCCTAAGGAACCAGGGAGAAAATTATCTTCTCAGGCATGTGAGCCCCTTAACCCTAGACCTCGGTCTCAAGGGAAAACTGTGTCTCCTCTTTTGTTTTCAGGCTCAGCTCTCTCTTGCTTTTTGAATATATTTCAAAGGGTTTGAGAAGTGATGGCTATGAGGGCTGCGGGCAGAACACAACTGCTTTTTTTTTTTTTTTTTTGGAAGTATTAGCCATTTATTCAATTAAAAAAAACCTATTTTTTTATTATGTTATGTTAATCACCATACATTACATCATTAGTTTTTGATGTAGTGTTCCATGATTCATTGTTTGCGTATAACACTCAGTGCTCCATGCAGTACGTGCCCTCCTTAATACCCATCACCGGGCTAACCCATCCCCCCACCCCCCTCCCCTCTAGAACCCTCAGTTTGTTTCTCAGAGTCCATAGTCTCTCATGAGAACACAACTGCTTGTATAAGAAAGTGATACAGCCTTGAGTTTCCCAATTTGCTTAGGCACGACAGCATGGTCCAAATGCCATCACTTACTAACTGTGAGGCTGACTATGGGCAAGTGCTTAACTTTTTAGATCCTCAATGAAAATGTACCTATCCATGCCCATCTTGAAAATTGGCAATGAGCATTTAAGTAAGAAAATACAGTATACGTGAAGTGCTTACCAGTGTCTGCTTTGCAATATATTATAACCATTATAATTGTAATCATTTATATTAAAAGAATATATAGAGCATGGTTCTTCATTTTATATCCAAAAACATGTTATTCCATACTGCAGGAAACCTGTTCTTAGTATGTTTCAAAAAAAAAAATGAAGTATGATGTCTCTAAGTCTATTTAAAAAGTAAGTAGGGGCACCTGGGTGGCTCAGTTGGTTAAGCATCCGACTCTTGATTTCAGCTCAGGTCATGATCTCATGGTTGTAGGATCAAGCCCTGTGTTGGGCTCTGTGCTAGTGTGGAGTCTGCTTCAGATTCTCTCTCCCTCTCCCTCTCATTTATTCTCTCTCTCCTAAATAAATAAATAAAATCTTTTAAAAAAGTAAATAATAACTATAATGATAATTACACTCAAAAGTATTGAGCACCTACTATGTGCTAGAAACTGGTATAAGGACTTTTACATATATTAACTCATTTAGTCTTCACAACAATTCCATAGAGAGGTTTACAGTGCCTATCCCCATTTTATGGATGAAGCTGAGGCACGGAGTGGCCTAGAAACTTCCTCAATGTCACATGTGCAGTAAATGGCAGAGGCGGATTCCCCCGATGGGCAGCCCTCTTCCTACTGTCTACACAATTCAGTCCACAGTCTTGGTTTTGCATTCCTCCTAGGGAAAAAAAAAACAACTTTCTGAAGTCAGGACCTGTGCCTTACATTTCTCTTACCGCTTACAAAATTGAAGGTGCTGTACACAATATCTGTTCTTGAATAATGGACTCTGTCTTGATGTTATATTCAAATTATAATTTAGGAGAAAAATCTGACTTTCAAAGAATTATGTTTAGTAGCCTTAATAAGAAATTATCAAACCTAAACTTGGGAATCTTTAAGATTCCCCCTTCCATACTTTGTCCATGTATTTCTCACAAGCCCACTCTATTAGGATTCTAGTTTATTCCACCTCTGAATTTTGCTCACCATCGTGATGCACATTCCTCTCTTTTTGAAATTTTTTTTTTTTGTGGTCTCATTTCCTGCTAACTTTGTATTCTCTATACCCATTGAACAAGATAATCAACAGCTCCCAAATAATAGCTGACATTTCTTCTGAAATAAAAGCAACTGAACCATCTTTCAGACAGAAAAAAAACAGCCTTTATGTTTTCAGCCATGGGCACCTACTTCTTTGAAAGCCTAGTTCTCTTTGAGTGTTTACCATCCTATCTTTTCAAACTTCCTTTAGAAGAACTCAATTATTGGCAGTGTCGTCCTTCTTAAAGCAATGTTGCTTTTCCCAGTTCTTGAAAATCAGCCCTTACAGTTTCAGTAAAACTATCTTTCTCTCCAACAGCTTGTTCCTGGGAGACTTGCTTCAAAGTATCAGGATGAACCAGTTTCATCAGAAGGTCGCATGGCCTTCTCTTGTTGAATTCAAGGTTCAGGGACTGTAGTGCTGGGCTTAAGTCTGAGTGGGAAGGTTCTCTTGTGACTTTTTATAGAACAACAGAGGATCCAATCCTCATAATGGGATTTTAGAACTTGACCTTTTATTATATTTTCTTTCCCCTCTTTATAAATAGAATTATTCATCCTATCCACAAAGCACTTGCTTGTCTGCTCCATCAATTCATCAATTCATCAATTTTGAAGTAGGTAAGTGAGAGGGTTGACGTCAGTTGCCTTGGTCATTCTCATTTGTCTTTGGGTTGGCAAAAGAATAAAATATCTAAATTATCCCACATCTTTTATTTTTCTTCCAGTTGAAACCATCCCCAATTCATCTTACTTACATTTTTTCCCTTCACACTCTAATGACTAGCATAAGGGTTACTACCTTCACCGGGATGCCTGATGGTCATTCAGTCAGCATGTACATACATTTAAATACAGTCAAAATTAACTTTGAAAAATACCTTCATGAGACATAGACAGCTATGTAAAAGCCCATATTGACAGGTCAGACTGGGACAAACATGACACAGTGTCACAGTGAGTCCAACATGGCCCGTGATCTCTCAGGGTTAGACGTGATGGCTGTGTCCTAGCTGGTATCAGGTGCAGTAGCTGACTTGCATTCAGGGGCTATATGATATGAGTAATATGTATCTCTTAATCCTAAAGACACACACAGTATGGCAAGAGTCATACTCAGTGTCAGAGAAACATGGGCACTGAGCAACCGGAGGAAGTGACCAACTCAAATCTCCCTTCTCCAGACCCTATCCTTGCTTTTGGTGAAAACTGGGACAAGAATATAAATAGAGGCCCACAGAACATATGTCTCTATATTTTGAAGTTATAAATCAAGCAAACAAATTGTCAAATAAAATGTATTTCATCTTTCTTCCTTGACCAGTAGACTTTCATAATAATGGTGTGGAGGGAGGGAGGGGTACCTGGGTGGCTCAGTCAGTTAAGCATCTGACTCTTGACTCTTGATTTCAGCCCAGGTCATGATCTCAGGGTCTTGAGATCAAGCCCTATGTTGGGCTCCACACTTGGTGTGGAGCCTGCTTGGGATTCTCTCTCTTCCTCCCCCTCTGCCCCTTCCCTACCTTGCTCACACACTCTCTCTGTCTCACTTTCTCTAAAAAAAAAAAAAAAAAAAAAAAAAAAAAAGGCCTGCATGGACAGGCATCTTTCAGACTCCTTAAAGTTTTGTGCCAGAGTGTGGCAGTGAAGGGAGAGGTCATCCTCCAGCCACACCGCTCCTTAGGGCTGAAGGGACAAGCCCCTCCAGAACCCATGACCCATACTCTCTAGACTTCACTATAGCAATCCAGGATCCTAGAACTCCTTACTAAAGACCTCAGCCTGGATTTCTGGGCCTGTGTAGGCTTTGCCCCTAGAATGGATTGTACCACTGGTATGCAGATTCCTAACCCCACATGGTGACCAAGCATGTATGGTTAGAGTCTAGATATGCTAACCTGGATGTTTATACCCATATGTGTGAGACCCCTTGTGGAGCAGGAGGGGGCCAGGAGGGTGAGGTGGAGGAGGTCACTCCTGCTCAGATCTAGGGGCTCCTGTACCTCTCTGACTTACTAGGAAGCCTCCGTCAATTGAGTGGGGTGGCAGTTAGAATCCCCTCAACTGTTTAAATTATTTCTCTCTCTTTTTTTTTTTATTTCTCTGAGGATAGTGTATAGTTGAATCAGTGTAACTTTAACAGTTAGATGTGCTACAGATGCCCATCTGACTGGGCTGAGGGTACAAAAGTGGTGCTGGTGGAGTCTGAGGTATAGGGAACCTCCCACAGTCTGACTGGGAGGGTTGAGGTGTTTCCTTATATCCAGACTCTAGGCAAATGGCTTCTACTGCCATATCCTATGGAGGAATCTGTGATTCTTTCACGATCTCAAACACCAAGTAGGATCCTCCTCTTATATTTCCTTTCTCAGGAAATGTCTCCATCATTGGTCTCCTCACTCTTAGCCACCTCAGGCCTGGTCTTCAGCTCCTTCCTCTTCCTCACCATGCTCTCTCCCCACCAGTCTATTAGCATGTCCTTCTTGCCACCCAAGTATTTCTCACACCTGCCCCCCCCTCTTTATCTGCACTGCAACCACCAGTTCAAAGGGCCCTGGAGATAAATGTACAAAGCCTGCCATGGTGTGAGCCCCAAGTGCTCCAAGTGAGCTCTGGGTCTTACTGGCTGTCCCCAAAGTGGTCAAGGATTGAAGAACAGTTCAAGGTTGTAAGGTTCTTGCTTTGGTCCTTTGTCCTTTACTGGTGTGTTGTACTGTTGTTTCGGCAAGTATTTTGTATTGTGTCAGAACTGTGTGATGGAGTCATGTGTAACTCACACAAGATAATAATTGACTCTAGACAGTTAAGATTTTTAATTTTATATTGAACATTATAGGTCATGCTCTCTCAGAACCCCTTTTCTCAAACTAAGAATGTTGCATAAGAGAAAACAGCTTTCCTTTCCTAATTTTTACAAAGTTCCCAATGTATCTGTGAATCTACTCTTTCATAACTTACTTTTCTGGGACTGATATGTATGTGGAAAATCAATTTTGTGTCAGTCAAAGCCATATTTCCTGATGGCTTGGGTAAATATTTGCCTTCATGTTTCAGAGGGGTAGGAGCAAAGTGTTGAAATAAATGTATCACTTGCCTTCGATGTGAATTGCCTTAGTAAATCTCAAAATGTTTGCTTTCTTGAGGCAGGGACTTCTCAGTTTGGTCAGGTGATTCATATCTTATCAGGAGGTGTCTGTACTTTTGGGGCAAATAAGAACATTGGAGAAAATACCCACATTGGTGAAACAAGAATGATATTTATGAGGAATGAATTAATTATCCTCCATTAACACATGTCATATTTATGGCTTTGCAAGGCAATTAGCTTTAGGGAAAAAGATTACTTCCACTTTTCCCAGGCTCAGGCTTTGTTCTTTCTTTTCTCTTTCTAGAGGACAGAATGTCCCTCAGCATGAAAACAAGCAGACCAGGTAACCAAAATATCTTAGAATATTCCCATTTAAACAAACAGGAACAAACATCCTTAGGGAGGTTTTCTCTAGTTTGATGTTGGAGTTCCGGTTGAGATTTTTCAAACAGAAATTTTGAAAACAAATATACTCCACAATCTCCTACCCCTGAAAAGCAGTAGTCATTCCTTTTTCTGCAGGTGTTTTCATGCCCACGAAAACTGAGATCTTTTCCTGAATCAGCAATTAGATTATTAATTACCCTTGTGTGTGTTCTTTCAGAGTCATTGGTCTCCCTAAACTGGAGATGCTGGTAATCCATAGTAACAGGCATAAGTATGTACGTGAATATAGACATGGAACGGGAGTAGACTGAAACTGCTCTGTACATTCAAAATTCTGGATTCTAGTCCAGTTTCTGTCCTCTGGGAGCAATGTATCTTAAAACCAGTCATTCCAATTCTCTGAGGTCCAATCTTCCCACCTTTACAACTAGAGAGATGAACTAGATTAAGCTCATCAAATATACTGCACACATGCTGTCCCTTCTCCTCCTATATCCTTGCGAGATACAGGTAATCCATCACCGATCTCTTTACAAACCACTTATCCTTGACTTTGTACTACAGTCCTTCTCAATTCAATGCTATAGGCAACTGCTACCAATTGAGTAATTGGGTAGACCTGGTATGCTTAAGATGTGACCCATTTATTACTTCAAGGCTAGATATTATCTAATGGCTTTTTCAATCCAGGATCCTATTTTCTTGTGTTAACAGAATAAATCTTAGGAAAAATTTTAGTATATTCTATGGAAATTTTAGTGTATTATTTAAATTTAAGGAATAGTATGCAAAGTGAAGGAAATTTAAAAAAATGCTGGTTCAGTGGGTGGATGGATGGAATTCTCACTTTCCATTTACAAATCTATTTTGCTTTTGAAAATTAGCTTATTAATACCTAACTTGATTAACTTACAGGTGCTCTGAGCATCATTTGTATATGGAAATATTTTGGGATCTCTTTTTTTGAGTTTTTATTTTAAGTCCAGTTGGTAACAAATAATGTTATATTAGTTTCAGGTGTATAATATGGTGATTCAACACTTCCATACATCATCCTTGGTCCATCATGACAAGTGCACTCCTTAATCCCCATCACGTATTTCACCCATCCTCCCACCCACCTCCCTTCTGGTAACCCTCAGTTTGTTCTCGGTAGTTAAGAGTCTGTTTTTTGGTTTCTCTCTCTCTCTCTTTTTTTCTTTGCTCTTCTGTTTTGTTTCTTAAATTCCACATATGAGTGAAATCAGATGGCATTTGTCTTTCTCTGACCGACTTATTTCACTTAGCATTATACTCTTTAGCTCCATCCATGTCATTGCAAATGACAAGACTTCATTCTTTTTTATGGCTGAATAATATTCCATATATCTATATATCTGTATCTAAAATCAATGGATACTTGGGCTCCTTCCATATCTTGGCTATTGTAAATAATTCTGCTATAAACATAAGGGTGCATGTATTCCTTTGAATTAGTGTTTTTGTATTCTTTAGGTAAATATCCAGTAGTATGATTGCTGGACTGTAGGGCTGTTTTATTTTTAACTTTTTGAGGAAACTCCATACTGTTTTCCAGAGTGGCTGTACCAGTTTGCATTCCCACCAACAGTGCACAAGTGTTCCTTTTTCTCCACATCCTTGCCAACACCTGTTGTTTCTTGTGTTGTTGATTTTAGCCATTCTGACAGGCATGCGGTGATAATTTATTGTAGTTTTGATTTGCATTTCCCTGATGGTAAGTGATTATGAACATTTTTTCATGTGTCTGTTAGCCAACCGGATGTCTTCTTTGGAGAAATGTCTGTTCATGTCTTCTGCCCATTTTTAGAATGGATTATTTGTTTTTTGAGTGTTGAGATTCGTAAGTTCTTTATGTATTTTGGATCCTAACCCTTTATCCAATATGACATTTGCAAATATTGGGATCTCTTAAATGAGATAGAATTATAAGGTATTACTGTTATCTTACCCTCAGATTTGGAGGACTGTAAATCTGTAATAATTCATCTCCACTTCTCTTCGCTTTTTGTAATGTTGAAGGAAAGACAGCTCTAAGTCATTTCTGCTTACAACTTACAAGTACCCTAATACATTAGGCTAAAAAGTTTGTCCACAAATCTGGATTTGAAGCATTACTCATACAATGGGGAGCTGTGAAGAGAGATTGCCTTCAATTCCTCAGAAGAAGTTCTATTAGAGCCAAAAATTTCTGGATATTCCAGACAAAGAAAAATTTTTCATTAAAAATTTAATCTGAATAGATATTAAAATAGGCTCATTTAGAAGAGGAAGCTTCTATAAATCTCTGTTTAATTTAATTTAGCAAATTTTTGATGATGCTGTTAGTATATATAGTATCATGTTAGGGAAACAGGGGAGATAAAGAATAGAAAGACCAAGACGTCGACCACAAGAAGTTCATAGTTTAGTAAGGGGAATAAGAGAAGTAATCAGACAACAAAGCAAGAAGAATGTCTTTCCCAGAGAAGACTAGGAGATTCAAGAGGGAGGTATCCTCTGGTTGAAAGGATCAGCTAAAGCTTCGTGGAAGAAGAAACAACTGGACTTGATTTTAAAAGAATGTATAGGATATCCACAAGTGAAAATCAGGCTGAGATTTTGAAGAATTAGTGTGGTACCAATGCATGGTTTGACTTGAATAGGAGAGAGCCTGGGAGAAGGGTACACAATTTAGAAACCTATTTAGAAGTCTACAGGTGAAGTAATGATGGCTAAACTAGGGAAGTGTTAGCAAGGACCAAAAGGCAGAGGACAGATAGGAAGGACATTGCTGAGCTAAGACTGCCAGCACTTGGTAACTGACATCCATCATGAGATGAAGGAGAGGAATGAGTTAAAGACAGCCCTACCTTTCCAGCCCAAGAACTGGAGGAATAGCCATGCTATTAGCAAAAGGGCTAACATCAGAGGAAGTGGCTTCATTAACACATTCAGAATAGGCTGAAATGTTAGCATTGCAGGCAAAATCATTTTAAAGGTGGAGATTTGGTCTCTGCAAAGAAATAGAACTACCACTGCAAAAGCTTATAATTTTTGCCTTAGTCCTTCTTGATAATTTAAGTGGCATGACAAAATAGCTTTTGTCTTCCAAACATATTTATTTACAGATATAAATATTGGAATGGATGCTAATGCACCAATGAGAGATGTCCTTTAAAATTTTAATTTAAAGGTATCTTTGCATGAAGGTTTCTGGGCATTTTAATAAAACCAATAAAACCTCTGCCTTCTATCTAATTTTTTTTTTAAAGATTTTATTTATTTATTTATTTATTTATTTAAGAGAGAACACATGGAGGGAGGGTGGGGGGGAGGAGGGAGAGGGACAAAAGGGACAAAACCTGTGCTGAGCACAGAGCCCAACATGGGGCTTGATCTCAGGACCCTGAGATCATGACCTGAGCGGAAATCAAGAGTCAGATGCTTAACTGACTGAGCCACCCAGGTGCCCCTCTAATTGGTTTTTATAATGTAAGTTCAAAAACAGTGTTTTGATATTACCGGTGCATGTTGTGCAATCCATTTTCAAGGTCAGCTTTGGCCAATGAAGATATCTGTGGCTGGAAATTCTTAGGCTCTCAAAAAAAAAAAAAGAACATAAACAATGCAACCCCCCCAAAAGCAAATAGCAATTATCGTAACTAAAAAAACAAAAAAAAAGTTGAATAAATGGAAAACAATTGCTAATATTTAATCACTGAAATTGACCATTAGGCATTGGGTGATATTATTAAAAGAATAATGTTGTGTCCAATATTCATCCAAGCATAATGATATTTTTGTGGCAATAACAGAATAATATTTACAGAAAACACTGGAATATTTTTAGGTTAAGCAGAAATGATTTTGAAATTTGATGCTAAACTGGACAAACAGATAAAAAACACAGATAAAAAATAATTAAACAAATGATCACGATCTAGAATGGAAAATTTTAAAAGGGATTGCTAATTATGAGTAATAAAATAGGAATATTTAAAACATAAAATTTTAAAGTATGCATACCTCGGGTCAACTAGATTATATAATGATAAAAGTCTTCTTGTACACCTACATTTATCATACAAATTATGAAAGACCAGTGGATGAAAAAATAAAGAAGTCAAAATTTATAAGTGTTTTGATGGTTTTTGCATCTTGTGTAGTAAGTGAGAGTTCTGGCTTTTATAAAAAGCTGAAAAAACAAATTTCAATTTTGGGCATTGATTTAAAACTTTGTTGAGGGGTGTCTGGGTGGCTCAGGGGGGTGAGCATCTGACTCTTGATTTTGGCTCAGGTCATGATCTCAGGGTGGTGGGATCCAGCCCCGCGTCAGGCTCCACGCTGGGCCTGGACCTGCTTGGGATTCTCTCCCTCTTCCTCTGCTCTTCCTTCCCCCCAAAAAAAGTTTGTTGAGAATTGTATTCAGGTGAAGAAAAGCATATCATCCAGTGTTCAATGTAGTTTGAGTTTGTTACTAGGAGACAAAACATCAACTTGTGGATAACAATGGCATTCTATGGAACAACAAAAAAATTACATACGTTATTGTCCGTATCCATTTCCAAAAGATGGAAAATGGAAGAAACCAATGTCAAATTTGGCTGTGCAACCATCCTTAGACACGTAATGGCAAGGTTGATGGTATGCTGTTAAGGAGTAAGATTTAATTTAGACAAAATATCAGATGGATAGGAGAGTTAAGTGAAACAACAAAAGAGCTTCAAATAAACTGCAAACCATGGTCTTCAGCAGAAAATTCAAGTAATTTTGAACATGAGCTGCCCCCATTGTTTTGTTATTTGGAATGAACTTTGTCTATTCGGTATGAACAGTTGGGTAAAATTTTATAGAAAGAGAAGATCAGAGTTGGGCCATTTCACTTATAAAAGGGTCAAATGTTTTTTAAAAGTTTTAAGGAAAAAGTGTTTCTGTTAGTCAAAAGAAACTGCATGTGACCTGTACAGAAAAGTGACCTTCCAATAAAATATAAGTTAATTAAGTAAGGAAACAAAAACATGTATATGAATATAAAGAAGATTTATGTACAAATAATTCCAAAAGAAACTCCTGTAAGGATGATTTTCTGGTCATTATGGATCAAGGTATGCTCCCTACCAAAGAGAGATTTGAACAAATGCAGCAACATCGTGCTGTTTTTAGTTTTTTTCACATTATGTCAGCTTTGAAACACTTGAAAGGAAATGAAATGTAAAAATATCATATGGATCTAAATTCGGGTTTGTGAGATGGTTAAAACTGCAATATGTGATATGATAAAATTTTTATGATAAAATTAAACTATCCTACAGTATTTTCTGTGACAACACTAATTTCTTCTACGTGATATCATAATATTTGAAAAAGACATGTAAAGTTCATGGTCATTTCCCAATCTAAATATTTCTTTAAGACATTTTGTTATAATTCTAGCGTTACCTCCCACACAGAGCGAAAGCATTATTCAATCCAATTCTAATCTAAGTGTTGCCCTGAGGTATCTATAGATAGGATTTATATCTATAATCAGTTGATCTTAAGTACAGGAGATTATCCTCGATAATCTGGGTGGGCCTGATTCTATCAGTTGAAAGTCCTTTAGAACAGAATTGAGATTTCCTGAGGAAGAAGAAATTCTGCCTGGGGACTGCAGTGTCAGAGTTTAGCCTATTCTTCTTGACCACAGGCTGGAACAGATCTCAGACTTACCTAGCCGGCTTCCACAATTGCATAAACCAAATTTTGCAGTAAATTTCTTAATACATATCTCCATCTGGTTCTCTTTTGCTGGTGAGGCCCTGATTGATACAGTTAGCTTAATTTATAATTTTTAGATATTGAAACATAGAGGATGTGGCTCTCCATATGTACTCGTGCTCAGCCCCTATAGGTATAAGCGATTGGCCCTTCTCCCCAAAATGTCTTGTCTACATTTGACTTGAAATAGCTACTTTTCCTCTTTTTTTTATCGTCTCTTCACTCTATCTGGTCTTTTTTGCCCAACAGTAGGATTTTGACCATTCCATTGAAAATCTACGTATCTCAAGCTCCTCTCTGACCTCCACCCATGTCTAGCTTTACCCAGTACTCGGGTGAGCCCAGCAGCCAATGTTCCAGAATTACTGCTCTTCAGAGGTGAGTGATGGGTGGGCAGCAGATCATCTTGCAAGCTAATTTCATCGCTCACTTGTAAACTAGGTATGAACAGTGAGGCTCTTCCTGTTCATTCATTAACATTCAGCTCTTAATACTATTTTGCCTTCCTCTCTACCAACTCTTTTGCAAAGACACTTGAAGAATTGGGCCTTCTCCTTTCTTTGATGTCAACAGCCTTGAGCTGAGGACCTTCAGGCCACCTGTGTGTGGAACTGGGGAAGAAAAGTAAAGGCTGTTAAAGCTCCAAGGGCCAACCTTCCCCGGATGTGCAGGACTCTGGTTGGTGCCTGGGGCCTGTTCATTGTCTTGCCCGCATGCTCCCTTAATTTGGGTGACTCTCTTGGAACTGGCCAGACCTGGAACTTTGCCAGACCTTTGACCACTCACTTACCTCTATCCTCCTCATCAATTTTGAATGCTTGCTGGGTCTTGGTCCTTTTCTCCAGACCTATGCCCTCATGGTTCCAATTTTTTTTTAAATCAGTCTGTCCATCTGTGCCTGCCCTCCCCAGCACTGTGCCTCCAGCTCCCGAGTCTTGATGTTTCATGGGCTCCCTGAGAGGTATGGTGAAGGCATTGCAGAAAGAG
This sequence comes from Phoca vitulina, assembly GCF_004348235.1. Lineage (NCBI taxonomy): Eukaryota > Metazoa > Chordata > Mammalia > Carnivora > Phocidae > Phoca > Phoca vitulina. The sequence goes on from NW_022589714.1 coordinate 36,449,883, forward strand.
TAGGTCAGATAAGCATAGTCAGTAACATTAACGAATTAATATTTCCTCAAACTCCATGTGTACCTAAGAAATCATCAGTGCAATTCTTGATAAAGGAAATTTGTCTTGCGTTTCAGTCAGAATAATACATTTTTTTAAAAAATAGCCCTATCATACTTTTTAAATAATAGAATTATTATTTCAACTACTAGCAAATGTATTTTCTATGTTTATTACTTTTTGAGCTATAGCAGTGATGTTTACTATAGTATTTTTGAAATTTTTATACACTTAAAATGAAAGATTAATAAAGATCAATATTTATGAACATATCAATTTCTTTAGTGGATGTAGAGGGCTGGGGGAAGCGGGATGGCTGAGAGTTTTGTTCCTATCAGGGTTTGATGCAGAGTCTCTAATAATGACAAGGGATCGTAAGATATAAAATGTGGAGAGTCCCTGCCCTTGAATTTCTGCCCCCTGTAATTAGGGATGTTTTATTTTGTTCATTTTGACACCTAAAAGAAAACTTGTCAGAATGGTAAAAATAAAAGTAGTGAAGACAAATACTAGTATCAAGGAAAAGTGAAGCCAAACTTTCCAAGTAAAATTTAAAGTGACTAGAATTATCTCCCCAAATGGTTCGTCTCTCCCTTCTATTTGGACCAGCTCCTCTCAAACATCGGACTTCAATGTAAAAATCTGTTTTCTCCCAAATTACTGATTTTCTGCACAATTTTATTATTAATATTGTAATTAATTTTTGTGCTTATTTTCCTTTGCATAAGAACAATTACATAGGCTGTGGGGGTCATTTCAGGAAGCCACGGGTTCACATACTTAGTCATTCTTTCCTTAATTTTCTTATTCAATATTTACTGTGAGAGCCAAAAATAACTACATTTTTAAAGCACAGCTGAGTGACCGTGAGTAAGTTACATAACCTCTCTAAGCTTTAGTTTCCTGTCAAAGATGGAAGTCCTCATACCCACCTTTCAGAGTTGATATTGGAATTAAATGAAATATCATTCAGTCTAGCATCGCCTCTGGTACTTGATAAACACTCAACAAACGGTAGCAATTATTGTTGTTGTTATTTTAGGAATTCTGTTTTTTTTTTTTCAAAAAATACATTCTGCATATCCAAATTAATGACAATGTTTTGGAAGAGAACATTTTTGTGACTTCTAAACTATCTTACCCACATTTTTATCTTCTTTTCGTATGGGAACATGGGGAGGAAAATTGAGAAAAGAGTAGGTAGTAATTCTTCCCAGAGTACATTAAAGTTGTATTCAAACTCTCAATGAGGTCAACGTTCTAAGTTTAGGGGTTTCTAAACTTAAATAGTTATGAAATGATTTAATCGCTTCAACTGTGAGCTGTTTGAGTCCAGTGCTGGGAACAAAACCTGACAAGGAGACTGGAATCGGATTGTCCAATCTTTGATGGTGTCGACAGATTTTTCTCCCTAAGGTAGCTGGGGATGATTAGGAACAAAGCCTGTTAAATGAATATTCTGTGTGATTCTCAGAGAGGAATAAAGAACACGTTTTTATAAATTCTTGTTGATTTGAAGAATTAATAGCTGGGGAAATTATTTTCTGTGAAAAGAAATGACAGCTTTTTGAGGCAGAGAGAATGGGAGTCATCCCCTGGGAATGAACTGAAACATTAGCTGTGCAGCCATGTCAACAATGATAAACCAAAGGAAATGGTTTCAACCAATTGCTGCCCACACCCTGACATGAGGGTTCAGTCCAGGGGGAACTTAGTGGCAGCTTATTTTTCCTACATTTCTCATTCCAGAAAAAAAAGTGGGGGTGCTGAGGGAGAATACTTCATGTCATTTCCTAGACATTCAGTATTTAGAGAATACATTTTGTAATCTAGGCCAAGTAAAGAGGCAGTGAATTCTGGAAATCACACAGAACTTTCAAGACCTTGCTGAATTTCATTTCTGTGCACTATTCTATTTCCCAGCTTTGGGTCATCTGCAACCATGAAAAAGAGGCCTTTAAGTTTTTCTAATCATTGATAAAAGTCAACCCTTCCTTCTCTTTATCCATCCTCAAAGGCCTTCTGTCCTCATGCGTTCTATCATTCTCTGCTTTATCTATTTCTTCAATAAGTATGTGGCACAAAGAACGATACGAAGCTGGTAAAAGATACAGTCAAGATGCTAACAATATAGTATGAAAGATAAGCCATGCATATACCAGGAAGATAAGCTAGACACAGGTGAGGAAAAAAAGAAAATGTTGCTATTTAAATCGATAAAAGTCCTATAGTCTTCTAAGGGAGTAGCATAAAGATGGATGCTATTTTATTTTATTTTTTTTAAAGATTTAATTATTTATTTGAAGGGAGAGGGGCAGAGGGAGAGGGACTGAGCAAGGAGCCTGACGTGGGGCTCAATCTCAGGACCCTGAGATCATGATCTGACTCAAAATCAAGAGTCAGATGCTTAACTGACTGCGCCACCCAGGCGCCCCAAGATGGACGCTATCTTAGAAGATACCTCCCTTAGGTCAGTTTGAAGGCGAAAGCTGAACCCTCCTGGGCATTTGGAAGAGTGGGTGCAAAACTAAGAAGAGAGATAAACTGCTTTGCAACATGGCATGAGAAGAATGAGGAATTTTCACAGCAGTGAGAGGAGGGGACCCAAGGGAAAGAGAAGAGGGAGCTGCCAGGAAGCTCTGGAACAGAAGAAGAGTCGGAGCACATGATGTAGATGGAAGCTTCAGGAGAACATTGGCTAGAAAAATTCCCTGTGGAGTGGTGGCAGAGGGACTTTAGGACCTTGCCTCCAGTAATCAATGTAAGTTGTTTTCTGGGCTTTGATGTAATTACCCTCTCCCTTTTCTCAGACCTTCAAAAAATCTGTCTGACCCAAAGACTTATACTAATGGGGTTTTGGGAAAATGAAGGATGTGGGGTTCAAAGGCAGGAACCAAGAGCAATGTCTTGGCAACAAACCATTTTGTGTTGGTTCCAGCCCAGCCTCCAGCAAGGATGGCTCAGACGAACTCAACTCTCCCTCCTGCACACCTTCCTTGAAGATCCCAAAGGAATGGGAGGGGGGAGGGCTGGGTTTTGGTGGATTTCCCACATAACATGGGAAGGAAAGTCCAGCCATTCTTTTGGAATCATATAGAAGAGGCTGAAATCATCCCACAGAATTGTTTCTAATGGAATGGATTAATCTGTCACTATGTTAATATGTTCACTTGGCATATGGTAAGCAATGAGGTTTTGGTATTATTATTTCTATTATTTGAATAGCTGCTTTGTGAAACCATAAATAAATATTATACAAGACAAGATAGAACTACTAAAGTGACACAGACAATATGGGTTCCAGGACTTTAGTGATGGGAGAGATTACTTCTGGCCTCATTTATTAGAGAAAGGTGTGTGAAGGGGCTGGACATCATGCTGGGCATGTGGACTTGTTTGAGAATAAGGGATGACTTCAGCTGGAAGACTAGCTCTCTACAGAAAGGAAAAGACAAGGCTTGTGGGAGATTCTTTGGGGTCTGGAGCCAACAGTTAAGTACAGAAAAGCAGAAGTTACATTGGAAAGGCAGAATGGGCACAGACTGGGAGGGTTTGGAATGGCAATCTAAAGAGTAAAGCCTCTTGTTAGGCAGTTTGTGTATGCTGTGCACAGCACAGGTGTCATGGGAAGAACGGAATATCAAAATCATCACTTTAAGGGAATGAACCTGACAGCAGAGTGCCAATGGCTGGGAGGAGGGAGTCCAGGGAAGGAAAGACTGAGGATAATTTCTCAGTAGTTCAGGGTGGAAAAGATAAATACAAGCCTGGAGAGATGGCAGTGGACATGCAAAGAAAGAGGCATATGGGAAAGATGTGTCAAAGTAATAATCAGCAGGTTCTGGAAACTGACTTGGGTTCGGGCAAAGGATGGGAGCTAAGAAAAAGAAGGTAGAAGGAAAGCTAATTATCACACCCCAGATTTGAACCTAAAGATCTAGAAGAATGGTGGCATGGACAGGACAAAGTGTGTGAAATACTTGGGGGAAAGGCCCTTACTTGAAGAGGAATGAGGAAAAGTCAGACCAGGAGGGAGTACGCGGGAGGTCTGAAGATGGAGCCTCCAGGTGGTACAGAGGCAAGGGAAGAAGAGAGAGGAGGTTCAAGAAAGATTTGATCGACATGTTAAAAGTTTCAAGATGAAAAAGATGAGATCTGAGAAAAGCCCTCATTAGCCTAAAGACATTGGTGACTTTAAAGAGGGTGATTTAGAGAGAGAGAGGCTTGTGGAGCTTCACAGAGAGGAAGAAGAGGCTGGGTGATTATCAATTGGTTTTGTCGTAAGTTTGGGTGAAAATGGAAGGGAAAAGATAGGACGGTAATTCAAGAGTAGGCAGAGCTAAGGTAAGGTTTGTTACTGAAGTGTTTGTGGAGTAAGAAGTATGGACATATGTTCAAGCACAACGATTAAGGAGTAAGTATAAAACGAGAGACTACAGGTGCTGGAAGAGGGTATGAGGGGGGCAGATCTCAAGAGCACAAGTAGGCTGAGTCCTGCAAATCTTTGCCAAGCAGCTCTGAGGATCCAGCTGTGGCCCTCAGTCAGTCACAGAGAGAGCAGAGAAGATGGATAGGTAAGTACCCCCATCCCAGTGCATGGTGGGACGTCACAAAAGAAAAATATGATGAAAAGTTGGCAAAGAAAGTATTTAAATAGTTATTCATGACCTTTCTCTCTGTCTCCCTCCCTCTCAAAAAAAAAAAGTAAAATAAAATTTAAAAAAGGGGGCACCTGGCAGGGGGCTCAGTTGGTTAGGTATCCAACTCTTGATTTAGGCTCAGGATGATGATCTCAGGGTCATGAGATTGAGCCCCTAATTGGGCTCTGCCCTGGGCAAGGAACCTGCTTAAGATTCTCTCTCTCCTTCTCCCTCTGCCCCTTCTCCCTGCTCTCCCTCTCTCAAATAAATAAATAAATAAATAAATAAATAAATAAATAAATAGCTATCCATGGTATCTAAATTTGATAGGAAAGTAAGAGTAATTTGAGTAGCTGGAGGCTAAGAACGGGGGTTTAGAAGAACTGAGGCAGACACCCAATGGAAGTGAGGAGTAGGAGGTAAAATAGTGTGTCCCCCCCCAAATTCAAACTTAGAATCATCTGTTTTGAAATCAGAGCAGTTCCAGATGTAAGCAACACAGGGTGGCAGCTCTTATGGAAACACAGGGTAGTTTGCTAAAGGGCTGTGTCCGCCCTGGTGTGCAGGAGCTCCCAGGAAATGAGAGGCCAGGGTCTAGAACGTGGGCACACAGAAATTACAGAGAGGGATTGCGGAGTCAAGAGTGTGAGCCAGGAGCCAGCCTTCAAAGAACAGTGGAAGAGAGAAGAGTGATGGATGAGTATGGCAGGAATGAAGGGATAACAGGGAGAGGGGAGGATTTGTGCCTGGGGGGCAGGCATGGTGACCAGGAGGACACCCAGAGAGATAAGAAAAGGATCTGGAGGCAGAGGCTCTGGAGAACGGAGGAGGCCTTCAGCCAAGCCTGACCTGTGCTTCCTGCTGGGTCACAGAAATGCCTCAGGGGAAACTAGCCAGGGTGTGGAGATCCAAGAAGGCCTGCCTCCACAGGGGCTGTGACGTCATCACAGTAGTCTCCTGGACCACAAGCTGTTCCCCTCAGTCACATCTTTAAAGAGACCTGGTCTCTGTTTGTTTATTCACTTTTCCATCTGAGATGTTGAATGGCAAGGCTGGAAATGAGTCTGAAACAAGAACCACCCCTTAACTCACAGGAAAGTCAGAGGGTAGAGAAATTGAGGACATTTCCACAAAGCCATAGTTTTCTCCTCTGTCTCTACAACTAGAAAAAAAAAGTCCTCAGTGTATTCTCAACTCACATTGGTTTGTTGCTAAAATTCCCCCAACCAAACCAACCAACCAAACCAAACAGTATTTGTAGTCAGATGCAGAATGCCTACGTTTAATTTTTTAAAACAAGGTCTGCTTTACAACATCCAAATAAAATAATTTCTTTTTCAGACTTCCTAGTACACACACATTTTTAAAGCCAGTTGTTTGGGGGAAGTTTTTAGATATATTCATTGAGGCTCCACAGGTTCACTCATATGGAAGAGCATGCTCAGTAGAGGATGCCGAGCTGTCAGTCAACATGCAGGACCCTGGGATATAGCGCCCCTGAAGGGACCCTTGAGGAGACAAGGTTTCATTTCATATGGAAGAAGTGAGCAAATCTGACCTCGAGCCAAGGATAGCAATGCCATTTTTAAAAAAGACTTTATTTATTTATGAGAGAGAGAGAGAGAGCACAAGCAGGGGGTGGGGCAGAGAGAGAAGCAGACCATCCCAGGACCCTGGGATCATGACCTCAGCCGAAGGCAGACGTTTAACCGACTGAGCCACCCAGACACTCCAGGCAATGCCATTTCATTCAAGATTAAAGATAATTATGATTTTCTCTAGAGTTCTTCTCCTAATAACTTTTTTCTCCTACCTCAGTTGCAGGTGGAGGCTGTGAAAAGAATGTGTTTAGTCTATGACACTTGAGTAATATTTTAGTGACTTTGCTTTCTTCTCTTTTTAAAAGACAAACTATAGAGAAAAACAATCATCTGTATTATGTGTCATATAAAATTAAATTTACTGATATTTTGCCATTTTTGTTTCTTTTTTTATACCAAAGACGCAGAATAACATGAAAAAATCTTGTTTATTCCCTGCTTAGTCCTCTTCCATACCTTCCTTCTTCTGGACTACATTGTGTATTTTTTCATTATTTATCATTTGTACATACGTTTCTTCAACTGCCTTTTTGTACTCTGGCTGGTTTTTTTCCCCACTTTTTAAAATATTATTCATCCATGTTGGTACATACAGACCTAAGGCACTATTCCTATAATAATGCTGATTTTTTAATCAATTTCCCAGACTGATTACATGTATGTGTTTCTTTGGATTCTAACTATTAATAATAAGGAGTGATGCAACTGAATATGCTCAGTTTTCTGCTTGTATATACAGGCAAGTGTTTTTCTAGAATGCATATAGTGACCAGAATTTTGAACTCTCCCGGATACTGCCAAATTGCTCTCCAAAGTGATTTATCAAATAACACTCAGCGTTGTGAGAGTTCCCAATTCTCCACAAAACACTCAGTAGTGCATGAGAATTCCTAGTTCCCCTGAACACTCGGACTTAACGTCTTCCTTCCTTCCTTTCTGTCAACACCTATATCTTCTGGGGAGGATTGTGATGGTGGTCTTACTTAAGATGAGCTTTCTTTTTTTCCCAAGAACAATCCTACTGATGTTTCTTGCATATGCTCCTTCTTTGACAGGTTTGGTATAATGGAATACACATTTCCTTTTTATCTCTCCATGAAACACTGGAGGTCACAGAACTCCTTAGTAGTCACCTCTTTGCTCTCCATCTTCAATGACAAATGTGATGAGATAAAACAGCTAGAGAAAAACAGCTAATGGAACAAGACTAGCCTCACCTCTAATGTAGGTGGGGCCAAAGCTGTCAGGACAGATTCTCCCTTCCAAAGGCACTTGGAACTCCTGCAGAAAGAGCTGCATGTTTGTAGTGAGTGATCTCTGAGCATCTAACAGATCACATTTGTTCTGTTACTTGCCATGACTGTTTATACTTTTCATGATTCCTCCCAAATCAGGAATCATTCTTCTCAGAAAAACATCCGAACTTCCACATCGGGCTGTTAGGTGTGTTATTTTTTCCCCTACAAATAATGGAACTAATAACATTCATTTCTGGAATAAAATCAAAAAACAAAACAAAACAAAACAAAAGCCTTTATGTTTACTTGCTTATCTGATGCCAAGAATTTTAGGCAGCAGACTGAACTAACTGACCAGACCATTCCTTAAAGATAAATTATTTTATGTCTTTGATATTACAAATCTACATTGCAGGTTACAGCAATTAAGAAATATAACAAATATTAAAATTAAAGAGAAACCAAATCACACAAATATATTGCTATCTTCTGTTCTTTTCCTGGCAAAGTGCCACAGAGCCCTTTGTTGAAGGGTTTGCTATAGCTGATTGATAGTGAGATATTTCTGGATGGTTGTCTATGCAGCTAGAATTTCTGAAAATACTGTTATTTTTTTTTAAAGATTTTATTTATTTATTTGAGAGAGAGAGCATGAGCAGGGAGGAGGAGCAGGGGGAGAGGGAGAAGCAGGCTCCCCGCTGAGCAGGGAGATCCACTCAGGGCCCGATCTCAGGATCATGACCTGAGCCAAAGCTAGATGCTTAACTGACCGAGACACCCAGGTGCCCCCTGAAAATACTGTTTTAAAGAACTATTAAATACCTGAAATATATGCCTTTTGCTTATTAAGGTCTTCTCATCTCCAAAGTACTAGTTTCTAAGAGTCCAAACTTTGGCACTTTTACTCTGCCTGGTGAGCCCGTGTCCAGCTATGGCTTCCTACGGTCCCATTTGGGGCTTTGCCTGTACTTCTGCCCTCACTGAGATGCTGTACTCTCCTAATTGTTCTGCTGAGGCAGTTCTGTTATTTACTTTGACAGTCAACATGCTTCTTTTATTTTCCGTTTATATTTTACATCTCAGGGAATATATACAACTAAGCAAAATATTGAAGGAAACAGAATTCTGTCACTACAAAGTCCCAATACAACTTACTGTATTCACTGATTGTCACCTGATTCCTGTCAAAAGATCATTTTCCAAAAGGTGAAATCATCACTCTCATACAAATATAAAATGAACCTGTGACAAAGATTTTATTTAACTCCATAATTAATGAAGGGATGATAAGATGTTAAAGGTGGGTCAAAGACAAATCTCAAAAGTAGATAATATTTACTACATAGGCCATCGGGAATACTAAACTGAATTTGCTAATAAATACAAAACTAATATCCTATAGAGAGCTAAAATGTAAGGCTTCGGATAATCATTTCTATGGGGTGGAAATCAACGGTCTTTATTAGAGAAAATTAATTTGTATTTCTGTGAAAGAGAATCATTTGCATTACTATGTATCTGTATCTTTCAGAACTATAAAATAGCCTAGCAAAGATAATGACAGGTATAGACCCTTACAGAGTCAGTTCCTTCCAAAAGGTATGGTAGACGGCACTTGACATTCTGTGACAGTCATCTTTTCCCACTTTAAATAAAGTCTCTCACTATTTTATTTATATTTCTATTTTTTTCTAAGATTTTATTTATTTATTTGAGAGAGCACCCACATAGGGGGAGGGGCAGAGGGAGAGGGAGAGTCCCAAGCAGACTCCCTGCTGAGCACAGAGCCCGACAACGCGGGGCTGGATCCCAGGACCCTGAGATAATGACCTGAGCTGAAACCAAGAGTTGGATGCTTACCTGATTGAGCCACCCAGGTGCCCTGACAATTCTGTTTTTAATGGAAGTAATACTCATTAATTAGAAACAAAACTGAGGCACTACGAAGAAAATTCATACTATTGGTCTGATACATCTTTCCTTTATTATAGATACATGTGTATATGAAATTTCAATTAATTGCCCCAAACTAGATATTCAAAATCCAGCATATTTAGGTTATTTTTATAGATGTTAGGTTATGGATCTGTTACCGTAGTTTGTACTCTAATCAGACGACATCAGCGGGGGCTTCTCAGACAAATGCAGCCCTTACACATGCACAAAGGGACTTGTTGGTTCAGAGGAACCGCGAGAAACAACCAGAATACACGCTCAGCAATTCTAGTAGAAACACTGCCGTACAAGTGTTCAAAACCATGACAAAAAATGTTTCCAAATCCAAACAAACCTCAGAACTTGATTTGTGTTGTAACAGCAGCACTGTGGCATGTCCCTTGTCCCCCTCATGCCTCTTGATTTTTAGAAAACACGGTTTGGTTTATGAAGGAGCTGAGAAAGGGAGCGTGGAGCCTGTCTTGGGTGCTCGGCTTCTGGATGAAATGGTGGCCTACCCTGTCATTTTCCTGCTGTCCTCTCCGCCCCACTCTTTTCCAGCCTCTGCTGGATCCCTGCGCTTTTTCTCACCTCACCCGTCCTTCCTTGCATCCCTTTCTTGCTCCCGTATTCCCCTCCTGGCCCTCTTTCCTCTTCCTTCTCCCACCCGCATCATCTTCTCTCCCTCTCTCTCCTCGCCTCCAGCATCTTCCCATTTTCCTTCTCCCTTACTAACTTTGCTCCTCCTGCCTGGCCTGTGTAAAGTTCATTTTTCAGAATAGAGGTCATTTCCTCCCCACAATATAGCCCCATGAGAACGGGGAGGGACAGCACATGACACACTGGCATTTTAACGGATATTGACCAAGAGCACTGCGGTATCACCTGCTCCATTCTGCCAGGGTTTAAACTGTAAAACCTTCATGACGATCTTCTGTTTTCCTCCGAGTCCTATGCGTTTCCGTTTGCCTAAAGGGGGCAGCGTCTCCTGCCGACACGGAACTTGCACGAAGCCCATCCTCCCGGGGCCCTAGGTCCAGGTGGAAGCAGACACAGTCCATGACTTCACCGAGTTTACAGCTCAGCGGCAGGCCGGGGATGGCGGGTGCGTCTTCATCACTTTGAGAGAAGCATGGTCTGCTGAGGAAGAAAAGCAAGGGGGTCCCGGGAATCAGAAAAAAATGTTAACTGAAGGACTTGAGCTTTGAAGGATTGGGGGGTCGGGGGGGGGGGGGGGCATTCTTCAGAGAATGATTCCCAGCAGGGGGGAAAGGTGGGGGAGGAGGTGAGAAGGGGGCGAGGGTGGTGGTGGGCTTGAGGTGAGGTGAGAGAGGCTGGCCAGCACCCGGTGCTGAAGGGGCTGGAAGCCATGCGGAAGAGTTTGGCCTTGGATCCTAGGTCACAGAGAGATTTTAAGCATGTGAATCATATCATGAGGACTGCATTTGAGAGAAATTGTTCTGAAGGCAGGGAGGAGAACAGATTGGAGGTGAGCCAAAGGTCTACAAAAAGACCACGGGTGTGATATGTTTGTGGTCCAGGCCTGCTCACACCCCCAACCCAGCATTTTCCGCCCCCCTTGCACAAGCTTTTAGGTGCACTGCGTTGGAGCGCTCACCGTCACCTCTCCGGACAAAATGTCGACAGTCCCAGCCTCTTGATAACTCAGCTGGTTAAAACCATGCACCCATAATTCCAACCTTCTTCCTATAGCTTCATGGGTATGAAAGCCATGCAGTTGCATAGAGCCTGTATTAAAAGGGTCCTCATACTTGGTTTAATGTTCTGCTGTCACCATCTTGAAATCCTAACTTGTGGATGAGTGGCCTTGCATTTTCATTTTTTTGCACTGAGTCCCGCAAATTATGGAGGGGGCCCTGCTTCCAGCAATCTACGGATGGTAGCCTGCAGATAACTCTTTCAACCCTAAGGCAAAATGGCCTGAGGACTTCAGCAGTTGTCCCCAGATGAGGCACAGAATGTCACCAGCATTTCCAAAGACAGAAAGGAGAGGGTTTTTCCCTGTGATGGCAAACAGACCCTTCCAGGCCTGCTCTGACCTGCCTTTCTTCAGTGGCTCTGTAACACGACATCTGGACCGTGGCCAGAAAATGCTTCAGCCCAGTGGGAGAGGACGAGGACATCCTTGACTTTTGCAGAGTTAAGCACCTGGAGAAATTTCAGCAAGAAAGCACTTGGTGAAAGGTAAACCTAGCTGGCCCATCAGCTCCCTGTCTGCTGCTCTGCTCATTCACATTTTCATGGGTCTTAGCATGTTTATTCTCCTCTTTCCAGTGACCAAAGGACAAGTTTAAATTTCTTATTTCCTCTAGGGAGCCTGGAGAAAGGCTACAGGCACCAAATACAGGAAATCATGTGGAGAGGATCTCTTATTTATTACGGTTCCCATATTACTTCCCCTCCCCCAGCCTCCGCCCCCACCTCCAGCCACACTGTGTCTTCCAGCTTTTTCCTGCGGCACAGAAGAGAAGGCAGTTCACCTCTGCTCCCTGAGGTCTGTGTGAGCCCTGAGGATCTGAAGTCTGGTCTTGTGAAACCCCACCCTCCTGTGGTTGTGTGACTGAATGGGAGGCCCTTGAGCGTCACCTCACCTAAGAGGTTCTTGGGAAGATCTCCAGTACTGGGCCAAATTTTAGGAGGCTGCAAACCACAGAAGAGAAAGGTAGGTCCCTGAATTATTTTGTTCTGTCTTGATGAGAATCAAGCTGCTCTGAAGTAGATGTGTGTGTCCATATGGCTTCTCTAGTTGGCTGTGGGTTTTCAACATGTGTGTCTTGTTGAGATTTACTGATTACTGGGCTGTGAGAAAAAATTGTGAACAGGGAGGTGACATTTGGGTTTTTTGAATTTGAACATCTTTGGATAAAGAATGCTAACTAGCATGGTATGTAATACATGAAGCCGATTCTTACTTTCTTTGGAGGGCAAATATTAGAAGTTACATGTTTTTGGCTTCTGCATAAGGGGAAAAAGCTTACTGCCTGTTTTTTCTTTTCAAACATAGACCCCTACCATGATTTTTATTTATTTATTTATTTCTGAGGTGTGCTTGTTTTGTTTTGTTTTGTTTGTTTGCTTTTATTTTTTTATTTTTATTTTATTTATTTATTTGTTTATTTTTTGAGTTAAGAATGTACCAGAGTTCACAGAGGATTTTCTCACAGAAATAGAAATAGGTGTTTCTAATTTGGAGTACCTTCAAGTTATAAGTAAGCGAACAAGCATTCTGTTCAGGATCTGGTGGACTTCCATGTTAATTTTCCATGTTTGAAAATATGAAACAATTGCTCTCTCTGAGGTTTCCTGAAATTAGATGTGAGTAGTGACAATGTCTATTAAGTGATGGCCGAGAGGCTGATTTTATTTATTCTGTTATGACACCTGGCTGCCGGGATGGTGCTCACCCCTTAGCTGTGGCTTTCGTTGGTCGCTATTGAGAATCAAGATGATACGTCAACTGAGACCTGGAGAGGGGTCAAGGACAAATTTATTCAAATAACAGGACAAATTTCTCTGGATTATTTTTTGTCTTTTATGTTTGTATTGTTTCATTTTGGTCTTCACAACTAGCCCTTCCTCTGGGAGAAAAGTTTTATGGTGGCTTCACAGAATCTCAGCCAGCTTACAGCCATTTATTGAACATTGGCTATTCCTCCCAAGCTTATTTAGTTCAGATGCTCATAATTTCTTGCCACTTATGAATTCTACCTTAACACAGTCTCTCTCCATTCTGTCCTCCATATCCTACTACAGGGTTCTTGGGAAAATGCAATTCTGATCATGTCATTCTCCTCAGTGAAATATGTCCTCTGCATTCCATTGCTTACATCCTTGCTACTTAAAGAGTAGTCTGTTCTGGGACCAGCTGCATCACACATCACTTGGGATCTTGTTAGAGATGCAAATTCTCCATTCCCTTCCCAGACTTAGTGGATCTGTATTTTAATCTCCCCCTCCCCACCCAGGTCCCTGGGGGATTCATACGCATGTTAAAGTTTGAGAAGCCCCAACTTAAGGAAGGCAGACAAGACCTTCTAAGTTTGTCCTTTTTCATCCCATCCAGCCTTACGTCTCACCACCTGTCTTTCTGGCTATACTGAACACCTTCTCTTCCCCAAGATGTGAGACTTCTAATGCCTACCTACATCTCTGTGTGCTGTTCTCCCTGTTCAGGAGGCCACCATTCATCTTCTCCCCCCAACTTCCATTGCAGCCTGACTAGTTACCTCTTTATCCCTTCATTCAGTCTACCTCAGACCAAGGGTCTCTCAAGTCTATGCTTTATGGGACTTGGTGAAATACTTCTGTCATAGCCCTTAGCACATTATATTATGACTGCTATGCTTATTTTCATCTGTGAGGGTTATTGGGCTTTTATTTCTGAATCTAGAGCTCTTGAAGCAATGCCAGGTGCACAGCATGTGCTCAATCAGTGTTTATTGAATTCATGAAGAAATGAATGAACAAATGAATGGATATATTGACTAAAGAGCCCAAATTAATTACCAGACTGAGATCTATAGTTGGAAGTTTTCCAAGGAGATTGCCAATCCTCATAATATTTTCCCAGACTGTCTTTTATGAGACTTCGTTGGATTTTTTTCACCAAGTATTTTGAGTACTCACTGTATGCCATACCTTTCAGAGTCTATTTTTTTTCAGAGAGAGAGAGCACACACGGGAGTGGGGGTGGAGGGAGCAGAGAGAGGGAGAGAGAGAATCTTAAGTAGGATCCATGCTCAGCATGGAACCCAGTGTGGGTCTTGATCTCATGACCCTGAGATCATGACCTGAGCCAAAATCAAGAGTTGGACGCTTAACCAACTGAGCCACCAGGCACCCCCAGAATCTATTTCTTTATGGGTAGCCTCTCCCATTAGGTGTTTCTCGACCAGTGCCCCTCCTGTCCACCACTCTAAGTCAGAGACTTACTCATTTTTCAGCAACTATGTACCGAGAACCTGACACATACCAGACACTGTGCTATGTGGTTGGGGTATGATGGCAAATGACACAGATGTGAGTACTGCCTCCATGAAGCTCCCCTTACACAGAACACATTCTTTATCATCCTCTATCCCTCTTCTCCCTAAAAGGTGTTAAGGAAGACTGAAGTCTGATCTCTAACAAATATTGGCACATCCAGGTAAAGGCATTGGGCACTAGAAGGCAGTGTGATTTAGCAGAAAGAAAGTTGGATTGTACTTTGGGGCCCCGATTTAGTCCTGTACCTGGAACTCACTAGCCATGTGAATGAGGGTGGGGCCACGTCTGTTCTCTGAACTTTTATTTTTCTCTAATGATGAGCAAGATACAGAGCTATAAGGAAGAGAAGCTCCTGCCTTCATGAGCACATAGAGAAGATGATGTCTAAGGAGTCTCTGCACTCACCTTCTCTCATGCTGCATGGTTATTTGAAAGGCACTGCTGTGTAGTACTGAGTCAAGCTGACAAAGAAGAGATCTTAAGGGAGTCATCGCATCATTCTGCCAAGTGCTCAGCCAGCAAGCACAGTGTGGCAAAGGCTCCTAGGGAGCAGTGCCCTGCAGCGTGAAGAGACCCACTTGACATTAGCTGTTGGGTATAGAGCTGGTTGAAGTAAGGCAGCTAAGGAAAGAGACTGTGTCATCCTCAGGCAATCTCTGTCTTTGGAAAGCAGCCAGAAGAAGGGAAGAATGCAGCTCTACCAAGTAGTACAGGACAAATCTAAAAGCTTCACAACATATAGCCAGTCCCTGACCCTCACTGTGGCAGAGCTACAAAGATTTCTTTTTTCCTTTTCCACCTAAAGATTTGTGTCTTAACCAGATGTCACCTAGAACCAAATGTTGGGCAGGGCGTGGTATACGTTGTCCCCATGCTTGGTGCACCCATGGGGCGCATGGACAGCTGGGAGGAAACCAATACCTTCTCTTTGTTCTCCAGACACAACCCACCAGCTTAGTCTGAAGCAAACTGCTTGGGCAATCCTGGGTAATGACTCTTTCCATCTTCAAGCCCTCCTGTCTTGCTCCCTCATCATCTGGAGCTTCCAAAGGAAATGCACCCTAGACCTCCTGGATTCCTTCTTGCTTCCTGTTACTCATGCATCTCTTTGCCTCCATACTTCCTGCACACCCACCTTGTCGATAGTCGCCTTTAAGCAGCCAGTGTTTTCTGCTGGTCATTTCCTAACCTTTCAAATTAACATTAATCTCTATTAGTAAGCACAAGTTGTAGCAACAAAAGGGAGGTCAGCCTGCATATGAGGTTTCTAATGACCTCCTGCCAATCTCACAATGTACCTGAGATCAACCTTGGCTGTACCTGGTCAACATTTCTTTTTTAATCAGAGGCATGGGGTGGGCTAGAGAGAGGCAGACCTGGTTTTGAATCTTCATTCTGCCACTTCCTTTCATAAGTAGCTGTATCTTGCCAAGTCTTGGTTTCATTTCTGGAAATGCAGATAATCTTTAGCACACAAGGTCGTAGAGATTAATTAGCTTCAGTACCTAATGTGTTGCCTCAAGACCTACATCAGCTCTTAAAAGAGGAGGCTGGCCAACATGGTGAAAATGAGAAAATTGTCATTTGCAGACTCGTTGAAAGAATCAGGAGGTATTTGAAGTAAAAAGTTGGTCTCGTAGCCCATGGAAGTTGCCTTCAAATATTTAAAGATTGCTCCGTGTGGGAAAAGAAGTCAACAGAAGATTGATGAGTGGAAATTATAGGGTAACAGGTTTTAGTTCAATGTGTGGAAGGATTTACCCACCATCGGGACTGTCTAAAACCGGGTGAACTGCCTTGCGGCGTGGTGAACGCCCTGTCCCAGGCAGTGTGCCAGCACCCTGCTAGCCCATGGCCGGGGTGTTCCCGAAGGGATGCCCGCACTGGGTGGAGTCCGGGTGATGACCTCTAGGTCCTTCCCGCTCAAAGCTACCAGGAGTCTTGTGATGTCAGGTTCCCAACCCAAACCACCAAAGGAGGGTTACAAAAAAAAAAAATCATCAGGCTGTAGAGTGATTGTAGCTGCATTTGTACGAGCGTGCCCAACGTATCTGCAGCGATCATTTCTAAATAGGGTCTTTGCCACAACAATAGAGCTACAGTGGACTTCCAGGAAAAGCAAAAAAGAAATGAGAACAATGAGGTGGGAAAAGTTCACCCCAAACCACTCTTCTTGGGTTACTCTTTAACTAAATTGTGGGTTCCTTCTTGTGCGGCAAACACGTTCTTATTTGATGGAAAATTGCCACATTTTGGTACATTTTCTACCAAACTAGGTTCAGGCAAGTAACAGCAAGACTCAGAGCTTTGTAACTCTATGGATATGTATTCTTAGCTATTCAGAAATCTAATTTTTATTTTTATTTTATTTTATTTATTTATTTATTTATTTATTTAAAGATTTTATTTATTTGACAGAGAGAGACACAGTGAGAGAAGGAACACAGCAGGAAGAGAGGGAGAGGGAGAAGCAGGCTTCCCGCCGAGCAGGGAGCCCAATGTGGGGCTCGATCCCAGGACCCTGGGACCATGACCTGAGCTGAAGGCAGACGCTTAACGACTGAGCCACCCAGGCGCCCCAGAAATCTAATTTTTAAAAGTGCAAAATAAATGGTGCTACTCTCCTCTAAATCGCAGGGACCATGAGCGGGATACATGATTCTTGTGGAGAGAGGAGAGCTGGCTGGGACTGTCTGCCAGCTCTGAGTTGAGGTCTTCAGCCATCATTCCCATGCACCTTTCCTTTTCTGCTAAATGAGCTACGTTGATCACAGCCTCTCTGCCAGTTCAGGACCTGGAGACTTAGAGTAGGGAGAATTTAGCTCAGGTGGGTCCTAGGTGCGTCATCTATTGCTGGGCTACCCCGGGCTTCTTGGCTAATAATTTAGCCTTCTGGACTCAGAAGAACTGGCTGATCATGTGTTTTTGAAACCTCACATCTTCTGCAGTCGCTTGGGCAACAAGTCGGTATGCCATGCTCGCTTCAGTCTTGTTTTAGAATCCCAGAGCAAAAGAGCAGTGGTCGTTTCCACAGAAATGGGTATCAGCAAATGCTACATTTTGTCAAAGCCAACCGAAACTGTGATATATTTTATTCTCCAGGTTTACTTACCTAGGCTTGTTCTCTTAAAAACAAAGTTAAAAAAAATCCATTTGAAATATAGTCAACTGTGCATGGCAAAATCATAGAAACCCATGCAGACCAGTATGTTTATTTTTAGATGCACATCAGCTTGGCCAGCATAGCAAAGCAACTGTCTAATGTCCAAACTATGGCCCTGGGAATTTCCTCTAACAAAGCTGTGTTTCCGTGCATTGTTACAGTACAAAGGGCAGGAGGCCTGAGTGGAAGGCTCATGGTAACCCCGCCCAGAGAGAGATCTGGAACCTGTCATTCCCTCAGTCTACATGGTCCTGAGTGCCGGGGTCAACATGGAGGTCGCCCGCCAGCTCTGGGCAGATGCAAATGAGTAGACATGTATGATTATTTCATCTAAAAATATCCTGGAGACCAGTGATGGCATTTCAAAAATAAAAGCTCAACTTTCTATTGACAGCCAAGGATCTAATCCTCACCCGTGCCGTGAAGTGGATTCTGTTCTAACCCAGAAACAGGGATGTCATTCAAAGATTCTGCATTTGACCACAATTATTAAAGGGGTTGTCAAGCATTTTATAGTATAAAAACATCCATTGACATACATACAGCCACACACACACACACACACACACACACACACACACACGGAGAGCAGGTATCAGACATTTATCTGAATCTCCCGGATCTTTGCTATTATCCTAGGTCAGTATCTGTTCCTTGATTTATTTATCTAAGAAATGGGTGCGACAAACCTCATGTCCTATTAGTTTTGGGGAGAAATAAGGTACAATATTACAAATAAACTGACTCAAACTAGACTTCTGCGAAAAGTTTTGCATTTGGGACCTAATATGCTTTGAGCACCTTACAAGAAATTACTGTCAAAATATTTACCATTAAGTCTCTGGGGATTTTCGTTGTTGTTGTTTTGGGGGTTGCTTTTTTGTTTTTGTTTGTTTGATCTTTTATTATTATTTTTTTTTTTTTGCCACTGCAGAAAAAGAAGCCTAATCTGTTACTTTATTGGCAGATTTGCTCATTGAGTTGTCTTGTCTTTGTCAAGCTGTCCCTACCACTGGGGAAGGTTACTGCATCAGTACTCAAGGTTGCAACACTCAGGGCTGTATCTGGGGGTCACTGTGGAAGATGAAGGGGTAGGTGTCAGGTCAGCATGTGGCGGCCCCTACCCACTGTGTGTAGGGTCTGCGACCTGCATTCCAGCAGCCCTGTGTGGGGTTGGGGCCCCTGCACGACCAAAGGCCCGAGGAACCAGGGGACTGCCCTTACACATGGCAGGCCTGAGCTGGGACTGTGGGACTCTGCTAGTAGGTGGATGTCCAGCCCCCTTCAGGTCTGCAGATGCAGGAAAAGGTGTTCTAGCCCTTTGGTGAAAATGCGAGAATGTTGTTAAAAACGCCTTTATGGATTGTTTTGTTTGCAAGTGTTTATTATCAGACACCCCTCAGGGGTTCACAGGGCAGGTTGCGAATGTCCGAAGTAGGGCCTGGGAATTTCCTTCTACTAAGGCCCTGCTTCCTCTCTTTGTTAGTCCTCAGAGAACAAGTGGAAGCATTACTAGACATCCTGACTTAACCCTTTCTCCTGTCCACCACTCCCGTGTCCCCACATCACAGAACAATCACACTTCCAGCCTGTTAAGAAGCAGAGAGATTTCGGGGTGTGTGCACTTGCAGATTTATGTGTGTGTGCATGTATGTGTGTGTGTGTGTGTGTGTGTTGGTGAGGAAGAAATAGATAATAAAGCATAAAGCATGGCATTTTAAAAGCTTTCATTCAGTATCATAACATGCACCTAATTGTGGTTTAGACCAGGAAAAATTTGTACTTTCTTTACTATATATGCTTTCCTATGAAAAAGGCTGACCCAGTTTTAGTTCCCTGTCCCAGGGCAGGACACTTCTAGAATGATAGTTGGTGTTCTCATTTGGGATCCACTTATTGCTTAACGTGGGGCACCATGAGTTGAAGATCTTCTAATCAACCCAGTGGTTTATTGACCTTATGCTACATACTTAAACTCTACTGGGCACCAAGGGGAAACAGAAGTTCTGCCTGCAAGAAACGTCAAGAATATATAACATTTACACATATATACAGACACACACTCATGCGTTATAAGTGAGGATGCAAAGAAGCCAGATAACTGTATAGTCTAAGTCTGGGCCGATCAGAAGAGATACATGAACCCTCACCCGGCTGGAGACTCTAATATCCCCAGAAACATTTTCACAGTGTCTGCACTGTCCACAAATCTCCAAGCACCAGCATGACTGAGTGCATGAATGCACATAGACACACGTACATGCAATCGTGCACACACACACACACACATCACTCCCAGGAGAGACCTTTGCCTTCCCAGAGGAAATAACTCCCTTGCTTTCTCACACCAACTCCATGAAAGGATCAGCTTCAACACCATCTCTTCCTCCTCTTTCCTGTCTGAAGAGATGACCTTTCCCACATCCAGAGCTCAGCTCTCCTCGCCATCCACGCACCCCCTTCCCCTATGATCCTCTGTCTTGTTTCTCATATTCCTCATATCAGTGAGATCATATGATAATTGTCTTTCTCTGAATGACTTATTTCGCCTAGCATAATACCCTCTAGTTCCATCCACGTCATTGCAAATGGCAAGATTTCATTTTTTTGATAGCTGCATAATATTCCATTGTATATATATATATATACCACATCTTCTTTATCCATTCATCTGTTGATGGATATCTAGGCTTTTTCCATAGTTTGGCTATTGTGGACATTGTTGCTATAAACATTGGGGTGCATGTGGTCCTTCAGATCACTACATTTGTATCTTTGCAGTAAGTACCCAGTAGTACAATTGCTGGATCGTACGGTAGCTCTATTTTCAACTTTTTGAGGAACTTCCATACTGTTTTCCAGAGTGGCTGCACCAGCTTGCATTCCCACCAACAGTGTAGGAGGGTTCCCCTTTCTTCGCATCCTCGTCAACATCTGTCATTTCCCGACTTGTTAATTTTAGCCCTTCTGACTGCTGTGAGGTGGTATCTCATTGAGGTTTTGATTTGGATTTCCCTGATGCCGAGCGATGTTGAGCACTTTTTCATGTGTCTGTTGGCCATTTGGATGTCTTCTTTGTAGAAATGTCTGTTCATGTCTTCTGCCCATTTCTTGATTGGATTCTTTGTTCTTTGGGTGTTGAGTTTGATAAGTTCTTTATAGATTTTGGATACTAGCCCTTTATCTGATGTGTCATTTGCAAATATCTTCTCCCATTCTGTCGGTTGTCTTTTGGTTTTCTTGACTGTTTCCTTCGCTGTGCAAAAGCTTTTTATCTTGATGAAGTCTCAATGGTTCATTTTTGCCCTTGCTTCCCTTGCCTTTGGTGATGTTTCTAGGAAGAAGCTGCTGCGGCTGAGGTTGAAGAGGTTGCTGCCTGTGTTCTCCTCAAGGATTTTGATGGATTCCTGTCTCACATTTAGGTCTTTCATCCATTTTGAATCTGTTTTTGTGTGTGGTGTAAGGAAATTGTACAGTTTTATTCTTCTGCATGTGGCTGTCCAATTTTCCCAACACCATTTGTTGAAGAGACCGTCTTTTTTTCCATTGGACATTCTTTCTTGCTTTGTCGAAGATTAGTTGACCATAGAGTTGAGGGTCCATTTCTGGGCTCTCTATTCTGTTCCATTGATCTATGTGTCTGTTTTTGTGCCAGTACCATACTGTCTTGATGATGACAGCTTTGTAATAGAGCTTGGAGTCCGGAATTGTGATGCCGCCAGCTTTGCTTTTCTTTTTCAACATTCCTTTGGCTATTTGGGGTCTTTCCTGGATCCGTACAAATTTTAGGATTACTTGTTCCATTTCTTTGAAAAAATTTGATGGTATTTTGATAGGGATTGCACTAAATGTGTAGATTGCTCTAGGTAGCATAGACATTTTCACAATATTTGTTCTTCCAATCCATGAGCATGGAACGTTTTTCCATTTCTTTGTGTCTTCCTCAATTTCTTTCATGAGTATTCTGTAGTTTTCTGAGTCCAGATTCTTTGCCTCTTTGGTTAGATTTATTCCTAGGTATCTTAATGGTTTTGGGTGCAATTGTAAATGGGATCGACTCCTTAATTTCTCTTTCTTCTGTCTTGTTGTTGGTGTATAGGAATGCCACTGATTTCTGTGCATTGATTTTATATCCTGCCACTTTCCTGAATTCCTGTATGAGTTCTAGCAGTTTTGGGGTGGAGTCTTTTGGGTTTTCCACATAAAGTATCATATCATCTGCAAAGAGTGAGAGTTTGACTTCTTTGCCAATTTGGATGCCTTTTATTTCTTTTTGTTGTCTGATTGTGGTGGCTAGGACTTCTAATACTATGTTGAATAGCAGTGGTGATAGTGGACATCCCTGCCATGTTCCTGACCTTAGGGAGAAAGCTCTCAGTTTTTCCCCATTGAGAATGATATTCACTGTGGGTTTTTCATAGATGGCTTTATGATATTGAGGTATGTACCCTCTATCCCTATACTCTGAAGAGTTTTGATCAAGGAAGGATGCTGTACTTTGTCAAATGCTTTTTCTGCATCTATTGAGAGGATCATATGGTTCTTGTTCTTTCTTTTATTAATGTGATTGTATCACATTGATTTGCGGATGTTGAGCCAACCTTGCAGCCCAGGAATAAATCCCACTTGGTCATGGTGAATAATCCTTTTAATGTACTGTTGGATCCTATTGGCTATTATTTGGTGAGAATTTTTGCGTCCATGTTCATCAGGGATATTGGTCCCTGGTAATTGGTAATTCTCCTTTTTGATGGGGTCTTTATCTGGTTTTGGGATCAAGGTGATGCTGGCCTCATAAAATGAGTTTGGAACTTTTCCTTCCATTTCTACTTTTTGGAACAGTTTCAGAAAAATAGGTATTAATTCTTCTTTGAATGTTTGGTAGAATTCCCCTGGGAAGCCATCTGGCCCTGGGCTCTTGTTTGTTGGGAGATTTTTAATTACTGCTTCCATTTCCTTACTGGTTATGGGTCTGTTCAGGTTTTCTATTTCTTCCTGGTTCAGTTTTGGTAGTTTATATGTCTATAGGAATGCATCTTTTTCTTCCAGATTATCTAATTTGCTGACATATAGTTGCTCATAATATGTTCTTATAATTGTGGTATTTCTTTGGTGTTAGTTATGATCTCTCCTCTTTCACTCATGATTTTATTTATTTGGGTCCTTTCTCTTTTCTTTATGATAAGTCTTGCCAGGGGTTTATCAATCTCATTCATTCTTTCAAAGAACAAGCTCCTAGTTTCGTTGATCTGTTCTACTGTTCTATTGGTTTCTATTTCACTGATTTCTGCTCTGATCTTTATTATTTCTCTTCTCCTGCTGGGTTTAGGCTTTATTTGCTGTGCTTTCTCCAGCTCCTTTAGGTGTAGGTTAGGTTGTGTATTTGAGACCTTTCTTGTTTCTTGAGCAGAGCCAATTTTAAATGTCACCCAATGACTTCCTTTTGAGGGCCCCCCATCCATGTGCAGAACTCACCTCTCTTCTGGCTGTTCTCACAACACTTCCCCAAGCCTCTGTTAGAGGCCTTGTGTATTTGTATTCACAGCAATTGCTCACATGTACGTTCTCCCTGGAGGCAGGGATGCCATCTTATTCATCTTTGTATTCCTAGCCCCTGGCATGGTACCTGGCACAGCAGGTTTTCAATCAATGTTTGATAAAAAATTGGGAATGTAAAAGTATCCTTTCACAGACATTTTGGTAAGCTTATCCCTGAGCTTGAATAACAACTGTACTGTTTTGCAATGGATGTCTTAGGAAGCTTTGATTTTAATATAATTTTTAAAAATATTTATTTATTTATTTGAGAGAGAGAGGAGGGGAGGGGCAGAGGAAGAGGGAGAGAGAGAATCTCCAGCAAACTCTTCTTTGAGTGTGGAGCACAATGCAGGTCTCAATCCCAGGACCCCGAGATCATGACCTGAGCTGAAATCAAGTGTCGGACACTCAATCGACTGAGCCACCCAGGCGCCCCTGATTTTAATGTAATTTTTAAAGCTAAGCTATGCACATTTAGAATACTAACAATACTTCACTTTTTCCAAAAATTGAAATCACAATTCTTAACACTTCCTATTTGAGTTTTTAATCCCTGTTTAAATGACAACTTGGACTTCACGTTGAATTTAAATTTCCCCTCAGGGAGAATTTCTGAATGTGTCATGAATAACAGTGTATTTTCACGCACCCGAAATGGGGTGGCCGTGTTGGCGCAGGACTGATAGTTTGTCAAGGTCGCCACTTCACTGGGAAGCTGGCGTTACATAAACTGCTCCTGCAGATCACTGGAAGCCAGAGTTTGGCTTGCAAAGGTGTCTGCAGGAGGACTGTGGAGGCCACAGCAGAAGGAGCCTGAGCCCTGAGTCAGCGCAGAATCCAGCTGACCTGCTGTCTTCCAGGGGCGTGCAGGGCAGGACAGCGCTTCTAAGGCAGAGCCTGAGGCTCACCCAGCTCTGCATCCTCCCTGAGGCCAGGAAGAGAGAATGGGTGAACTGCTCTTTATTTTGAAGAATCTCATCCCTTTAAAATCCCCATGTTGGGTTTTTGTGATAACGTGTGTAAAATATTAGCACAGGAGAACTAACCACTGCCTGCAGACAAACGGACTGGAGCACTGATCAAAATGCTGATTGCCAGGCTCCACCTGGACCTCGTCCCACCTGTGTGTGCAGACAGGTGGGCATGGGGTAGGGAAGGGGCCAGTCTGTAGAGTACGGGCTTTTCAAACAGCACGTGAGATGGTGCTTCCAAGGTCTGATGCACACTGAGCTGTGCGTAAGTCACAATATTTAGAAAATATCTGCCAGCTTGTGTTGAGAAAAGTTACACTGGTGGAGTAAGGGGCCCCTCCCTGCATTCCTCTGGGTAGGTTAATAGTTTTGCCACCTGGATTCATCTTTGCAGGGACCGTCTTCTTGCCAAAGTTGTAACCCTTCTCTGAGCCACACATTTGGAGGAGAATCCTACACAGCTTTGTACCATCGCTCACACCATCATGTGTTTAACTCTTGGTGGGTTTATGTCTGGGCACCTTGTCTCAGAGCACAGTAGAGTGCAGTGACAGGAGCTGGGTTCGGGGTTCAGATTCTGCCTCAAATTCTTCAATTTGTTTGCCCTCCAATCTGTATAGTTTTTAAACGAGGCAAGGCAAATTGATGGGCTGTTCTAAGCCTCCCTCTCTCAGATGGGAATAACTAAGTAGTTCATAGATTGTTGTGAAAATTAAATGACACCGTGCATGAACAATTTCTTAAAAAGCACTCAGCCTAGACCCTGTGGCGGAGTTGGTTCTCCCCCAGAGACAGCAATTAATAATAACAACAAAAAATATCATCGGCACCAGCAACTGAGGAACAGAGAGATTAAATAATTTGCCCAAATTTACCTAGCTAGTAAGTGGTAGAACTTGGACTTGAACCCAGGTACTCTGGTGCCAGAGCCCATGCTCTTAACCTCTTATAGCACCTCTGATCCTGTGCCATCTCGATGATTCATTCATAACAAACATTGAGCACAAGCCTACTCTGTGCCCAACACTGTGCTAGGTGCCAAGCACTCCACAATAGACAGATGGAGTCCTGCTTTGGGGGTGAGAGTGGAGAAAAGGGGATCACAAATAGACCATTCCAGCGCAGTTCAGTAAGGGCTTTGACAGAGGGCAGTGAGGGGCAGAGGTGTACACACAACTAGAGGGAGTCAGAGGTGGCCTCTTGCAGAGAATGACCTTGACTTGGACCTTGAAGGACAATGGGAGTTAGACAAGTGAAAATGGAGGAAGGAAGCTGTTCTGGGCAGAGGCTGGAGAACACAGTGCTTGCAGGGCACTGAGGAGGCTCAAAGGGAGAGAGGAAGATAAGGACAAAGTGGCAGAGGGAGGTGAAGTTGGATAGGTAGGCAGAAGCCCTAATGATTAAGGCTTTTAGCTGAAGGCAATTGTGTCATTTTGAGACCAGGAGAGACTCTCCATGAACTAAGCCAGCAGCTCCCCTATCTGTCAATGTTTCTCTAAATATACGCGGAGCTTTTGATTCAACAGACCTAGGCCTGGGGACCAGGCAACAGTATTTTTCTCAAAAAAAAATCATGCTCTATCTCAGTGGTTATTAAACTTTTGTGTGCCTCAGAATCACCTCTGGAGAGCTTGTTTTAACACTGATCACTGGGCCCACCCCCAGGACTTTAGAACCTGGAGGTCTGGGTGGTCTCAAGAATTGGAATTTCTAGCAAATTCCTGGGTGGTGTTTGTGCTACTGGTCTGTGGTCCTGCAGAGCAGAATTTATGATCATATAGCCAAGAACTTAGACCAAATTATTTATTTGTGTGATTCTTTTTTTTAAATTTTTTATTTAAATTCAATTTAGTTAACATATAGTGTTTTATTAGTTTCAGAGGTAGTTTAGTGATTCATCAGTTGCATATAACACCCAGTGCTCATCACATCACATGCCCTCCTTAATGTCTATCACCCAGCTACCCCATCTCCCCACCCCTTCCCCTCCAGCAACCCTCAGTTCCTTCCCTATAGTTAAGAGTCTCTTAATGGTTTGCCTCCCTCTCTGTTTTCATCTTGTTTTAGTTTTCCTTCCTTTCCCCTATGTTCATTTGTTTTGTGTGATTCTTTTTTTTTTTTTTAAGGAAAGATTTTTTTTTTTTTAAAGACTTTATTTATTTGTCAGAGAGAGAGAGAGAGCACACGTGCACGCACACAAGCAGGGGGAGCGGCAGGCAGAGGGAGAGGGAGAAGCAGGCTCCCCACTGAGCAAGGAGCCCAACGCGGGACTTGGTCCCAGGACCCTGGGATCGAGACCCGAGCGAAAGCAGACGCTTAACGAACTGAGCCACCCAGGCGTCCTTGTTTTGTGTGATTCTTAAGCTGCATTAAATTTTGAAAATTCCTGTAAGGAAGAATGACTAAATCTCTTACTTTCTTTTCTCTAATGCTCCTTTAACTTGTGAATATTTCTGTAGTTGAAGAAAATTTAATCCAAATATTCCCGAAATTCTGTTTGATTTTGATCTGTAAGTGGTCAAAATATGGTGACTTGTAGGTTTCATTGGAATTTCAAAAATCAACCCTTTGAAACTTCTGTTTGCAAAGCAGGAAGTCACTGTTGTCCAGAGCAAACACTTACGTTAAAGGTTTGCCCCTTTGGAGGGCTTTAGAGCCTCAGCTTTTTTTCTTTTTTTCTCTACCTTTTAAAACAGTTTGAATCTGAGTCTTTACGGAATGGGCTATGAATGTGGAAATAGGTGATTGGTGTCTCTGAGTGCGGCCGGCTGGTTAAGGCCAACATATATCCCAATGGTTGTTATTTCCTCCTTGATAGATAAGGCAGGAAGAAGCTGGGAAATGCAGTCACCTCAAACAAGGGAGGAGTGAAAGGATGGTTGGAGAAGAAAGGATCCTGGAAGCTTCATGTTCCTTTTTGCTTACCAAAAAAAAAAAAAATCTACCTTTTTAAATGTCATGGTCATAAACATAATTTTTCATAGCAAAGATTTAGAAGAAAAAGATTGATGTGATAAATAGCAACTGGCCAAATTAACAATTATTAACATGAGTGATGGATCAAAGTGAGGCTCCCAGGAGCAGAAATAAATTCAAATCACAAAAAAACAAGTTTATGTGAGGGTTTGATGACCCATCCAGTAGTTTAAATTCCTCTATCTATGGTGTTAAGATAAAGAAACACCATTCTGAATATCTGGGAGCATCTGGACATCCTCATTCATCCAAAGCAGATTCAATTCCATTAACAGTCTCTGTTGCGATATAGAAGAAATGGGCTAAACATACATTTTAGGATTTTTTCGATACTATCCAATTTTGCCCCTTAGTTTACCAATGAAATAAATTAGTGGAGCTCTGCATTCCATATCCTCACAACAAAATTCAACATTTAATGAAAGTCACCTTTGAGGGGTGCCTGGGTACCTCAGTCGTTAAGCGTCTGCCTTCAGCTCTGGTCATGATCCCAGAGTCCTGGGATCAAGCCCCGCATCAGGCTCCCTGCTCCGTGGGGGCTTGCTTCTCCCTCTCCCACTCCTCTGCTTGTGCTTGCACTCTCTTTCTATATCTCTCTCTGTCAAATAAATAAATAAAATCTTAAAAAAAAAAAGAAAGTCACCTTTGAGTTTTGAAACGATGAGTTCAAAGAGAAGTTACTAAAAATAATTGAAATTAACAGTAATTGTATAAAAAGGAAATAAGCAGAAAATGACTTTCATTGAGCCCAAGAAACAATACATTTGTATTAACTTGCTCTTTCCCCTCATTTATTTAATTTCCACATAGGGATTTTAGTTGAAGTCCCCCAAATTTATCAATTTGGTTACTGCTCAGTTGCTCTGAGCCTCCACAAGCTCACGGGGCAGCCAGTGCCCTCCCATTTCCTGATGTCCCCATCACACCTTTGAGCTACCTCGGTTCCAGCCCCTACAAGCATTCAATCCAGACAGTTGGAGCTTGACCAGTCAACACCTATTAAAGCAAAACTTCCACCCCTACAGGTAGAAAAGATTCACATATACACACACACACACGCACACACACACTTTAATGCCTTTACTCTGCTTTATGTTGCTACATAGCATTTTTGTTCATCTGATATATATTTAACTTATTTGCTTATTGTCTATATTACTGGCAGAAATGACGGTGTCAAACACTAACTGAAAAACTGTAGGCAGTTAAGTCAACAGGGCATGAGCAGGCATGAAGAAGCCCGTGGTTGCCTCCCCCAGGGCACAGAGGGGCAAGAAGGTTGATGTTGGGGTGTCAGAGGAGCCTGGCAAGATCTGCTGCTGGGGTAGAAGGAGTTCGCCAGAACTGGGGGGAGAGTGGAGGAACACAGCCACCACCCAAACCGCAGCCTGGAAGGAAGAGAGGAAGCAAATACCTGGCTCCCTGTTCTTTCCATCCTGCAGTCTCCTGCTGGGATCTCCCACCTTCCCATTCTTCTCATCGCCCTCCAAGATGACAAGGCCCTGTAGGATGTGGGTTCAGCCTCCTGGGCACAGAGCAGGGGAGAGAACCCCAACTAGAATATAAACTCCTAGGGGACAGTTGTTTTAGTTACTGCTTATCTCCAGGGGGTAGGGTAGTGTCTGGAGCATTGGTTTTCATCAGTATTTGCTGAATGAATGAATGATGCATGGCTTAGAAGAAGAAACATACGAAAAGAGGATTTGAGTAACATAGAGTGTATGAGGCAAATCCACATACCATTGCTATTATCATATTTAAATCCATCCTTGCTCATAATGCCTTCATGGGAAGGGATATTTTGAGGGGCAGGCAGACCTGGAAGAAAAGAATGAGAGGATACCTGGCATCTGATCTCACACATATTATACTAGTAAGTTATCCAGAAGTTCACTTTATACATTTCTAAAATCTTGCTCACCACACTGCTGGGTTTGACGAATGATAGATGGCCCCCAGTGCTGTCCAAAGAGCAGCACAACTACCACGGTCTGAAGGCGGTGCTCTGGGATCCACAGATGCTAGAGTCCAGGGAGGTTTCGGCCCCCAGACAACCCCACCCCAGTAAGGACACGGGGCCTCGGACACGAGGCAATTCTGGGTTCCATCCTCTCCAGATCAGCTCTGAAACGGAGTTTCTTTTCTCTCTCTCTCTCTCTTTTTTATAATTTAAATTCAATTAGCCAACTTATAGTACATCATTAGTTTCAGATGTAGAGTTCAATAATTTATCAGTTGCATGTAACACCCAGTGATCATTACATCACATACCCCCCTTAATGCTCATCACCCAGTTATCCCATCCCCCCACCTCCTCCCCTCCAGCAACCCTCAGTTTGTTTCCTATAGTCAAGACTCTCTCATGATTTCTCTCCCTCTCTGATGGCTTCCCATCAGTTTTCCCTCCCTTCCCCTATGGTCCTCTGGGCTATTTCTTATATTCCACATATGAGTGAAAGCATGTGATAATTGTCTTTCTCTGCTTGACTTGTTTAGCATAATACCCTCCAGTTCCATTCATGTAGATGTAAATGGCAAGATTTAACTCTTTTTGATGGCTGAGTAATATTCCATGGTGTATATATACCACATGAGATGGAGTTTCTGTCTGTAAAATGGGACAACAATGTCTCCTCCTTCTTGGAGTTGTGGAGGCTCACTCAGGGCTTGACCCCCACTGCCTGACAGGGTGTAAACAGTAGTAACCAGAAGGATCATTTCTTGTGCAAGACACAGTCTTCAATCTTGAGAGTGGAAAGTGGAAGGTGCTGCAGAAGCTCTGCTTTCTGTGCTGGAGCCATTCCCAAGCCTTCTTGATTAGAGAGGGGGTCAGGAGGTAATAGGACAGCTGGCCCCGGAGGATGGCTTCACCCCCGGGCCCAAGCAGGGCTTCCTGCTTCCTTCCTTCAAGTCAAGTGAGGCTAAAGCCGATTTCCCTTCTGACCCCTGGGCAGAGCCACACACCACACTCTTTTTTTTTCAGGTGGCCTGGGGGGGCTCAGAGCTGTGCTGAGAAAGAGGAGTGTGTGGCCCTTCCTTCCTCTGGCCGGGGAGCAGTCTCCAGATGGAGCTGAAGCGAGGAGCATGTGGGGGCCTCGGGGAAGGGGGAAAGGCGAGGTCAGCTTCCCTTGGAGGAGATGGGAAATGCCTTAGTGAGTCTTGGGATTCACATGGACTTCCTTCTCCAGCTCTCCCCTACTTCTCTTTGTAGTGGCTTCCTCCACCCCCTTTGGGTCTATATCCCTGAAAGGACTGCTCCCAGGTTAAACAGATGAGGCTAGTGAATGAAGAGAAAAGGAGCAACCCTCAGACACCAGGGTCTCCCAGTCTTGGGTGAGGAGTTTGCAAGAGGCCCTTTGGACTTGGGGACCCCGAGGGTGGCATGTGGAGAGACCCCTTAGTTGCAGGCAATAAGGTGGTACACAATCTGTAGAGAATTTAAAATCAATAATAAAACCAGTTATCACCACATGGTAGCAATTCCAAACACTGTCGGTGACAAAATACTCTTCCTAAAATAATCTTTTGTTGGTCTAACTTCTAAACAAGGGCTGCCATCACTGGTGAATTTCATTAATATAAGCTCCTAATGATCATATTTTTATTCCTTATTTTTAAATAAAGATTGTATTCTACATAAAAGTTAATTTACTAAACTCTCAGTTGTATCGTGACTCCTGACGCAAAGGGACTCAGCTGCATGTGCTTGTTTCCTTGTGAGTGTCTGAGCTTGTTTGAAGTGTCTCTAGCTCCTGGGCATGACATGTCCCCACATTTGAACAGAGATTAAAAATAAACAAGGTTAGCACGGTGGTTGTACAGACAAAGAAGCTGAATGGAGTTGCTTCAACTCTGTTATTCTATGGGACCACATGGAGTTTTTATTTATGTTTAAAATTTTAAAACGGTGAAGGTGTTGCCGGGGTGGCTCAGTTAGTTAAGCATCCAACTTTTCAATTTCAGCTCAGGTCATGATCTCAGGGTCCTGGGATCGAGCCCTACAATGGGCTCTGAGCTCAGCAAGCAGTCTGCTTGGGATTATCTTCCTCTCCCTACTCATGTGCTCTCTGTCTCTCTCTGTCTCTCTGTCTCTCAAATAAATAAATAAATTTTTTAAAAGATTTTTTTAAATAAATAAATAAATAAAATTTAAAACAGTGAAGTAGAGTACAACCTGCAAATTATACTCTTTTCATTTGGCAGACACAAAATTTACCTCCCCCTTAAATGTTTTATTGAATTTTAATTTTTTTAAAGATTTTATTTATTTATTTGTCAGAGAGAGAGCGAGCACAAGCAGGGGGAGTGGCAGACAGAGGAAGAAACAGGCTCCCTGCTGAGCAAGGAGCCCGATGCGGGACTCGATCCCAGAGCCCTGGCTTCATGACTGGAACTGAAGGCAGACGCCCAACTGACAGAGCCATCCAGGCACCCCTGAATTTTAATATTTTAAAGTGAAATGTTTTCTCTTTTAGCTGTTTTAAATCTGAATAATTTAATCAATAAAATAAAGATTATTACTGAAAATAATGTTCTCATATACAAGAGGGAGGCGTTAGTAAGAGATCTAGTGCAGATGTCAAATATGCTAGACGCCTCCATGGTCCAGAATTCCCTGCCCTGACTGCCACCTTCTTCATTCTGATTTTGCAATGCAGAGAAGTAGGAGTGTGTGTGTGTGTGTGTGTGTGTGTGTGTGTGTGTGTGTGTGTGTGTTAGTGGGTTTAGGGAACCAATTCTCTCTTTCAGTCATTTCTTGGTTCCTGGAAAATTTCGTTTTAAACATACAAGTATACTCAGATATTGTTCCTGTTAGTGCATATAAATAACCCCTGGGCAGGCACCTGATGTAGAAGGTGACTCCAGCACTTGAGAAGAGACAATATGGGAGCATTTCTAACTGACTAGTAAGTGATCCAAGGGCCAGAGGTCATTCATAAGAGTGCCCATATTTAGTGAGAGCTCAGCAGGTTCAAATAAATAGTCCCAGACAAAAGTACACTGAAGTGTGTACACATACTGTCACGTAAAGCACAAAGGCCTGATCTTGATGGCCCTAACGAAAATGGAAAGTTGAACAGCATTAGAGGAATTCAGGAAAAGACTAAAAATAATACGTGGTTTTCCCTCTGTTAATGTTCCAGGTCAAGTGAAGCAAACTTAAGGGGTGTGGGCCTGGAATAATCATGTAATTGTTGATATGTAGCTGTGTTCTGTGTGCTATGTTATCTGGTCTAAAAATAGTTTAATGGTCCCTAGAGGCAGACTTTAATTCGTAGAAGGCAATGTAGTTAGGAGAGGTCTTGAACTTGGAAACTTGGATCCCTCGTTGTCCTGGGACGGGCTATTGGATCTGTGGAGGGATGGGCAACTTTCATGAAACACACAAAACAGGATGACCGTGTGCCCGACAGTAGGCCATTTCAAAGGGCAGAAGCAACCACCATGAACATCGTTCCCCTAATCTCTTACACGTTATTTCTGAAAAACCCAAAAAGTACAGTCTAGAATCCAGAGCACCTTGCTTTTGGGTTTACCAACTCAACTACCAGGCCGACTAGAAGCTCAGACAGACTCTGAGTTTGCCATAATGGTATGGGAAGTGGGAACAGATCAGTGAGTAAACAGGGTGCCAAAACGATGCCATATCCACGGCTTAGATTTGGGGAGACAAGAAGTCAGTAAATCTACACATAAGCCACTGAAAGTGAACAACTAATGCTTTTCCCAACATTAAAACAAAAGTTTTGAATAGGAGCCATTTTCCTGAGTAATACAGGCACTATCTGGGAATTATGTGCCCTTAACATTTTCTTTAAAAGTAATTTACTACAGGGAAGCGTGGGTGGCTCAGTCGATTAAGCAGCCATCTCTTGATTTCAGCTCAGGTCGTGATCTCAGGGTCCTGGGACTGAGCCCCGAGTCGGGGTCCCTGCTCAGCACTGAGTCTGTTTGTCACTCTTCCTTCCTCTCTGCCCCTCCCCTCGCTCATGCTCTCTCTCTCTCTTTCAAATAAATAAATAAAATCTTTTTTTTTTTTTAAAGTTATTCACTACAGGTAATTTAAAACGTGGTGTTCTTGGTCTAACAAGATATTGCTAAGTGTGGAGTATTTGGGTTCCCCAAAGCTCAGTCATGAGCTCTGTTGTTTTTTCAGCATTCCACGTCTCTATGCTTTTCAGAGACACATTCTTCCTTTCCCTAGGGAGTTTAACTTAAAAAGTTTTGATTAATTTTCATTTGTGCTTCATTTTCCATTCTCACCACTGCTGCCCCCAGTTTTATGCTTCTCCTCAACAGGGCTGAGTTTCAGAGCCTTTGTTGTTCTTCATAGACATAGGCGTCAGCCAGTCTTTCTGATTTCTTTCTCAAGCAAACACTGTCATTGTGCCTGACATATTATATATTCTTGAAAGGACATTTAAAAAGAATGCATTCTTCTTTTGAAGAATTGAGAGAAGTGTTAGTCCAGGGACATAATTGTTAGATGTGATGTAGGAGCCAGGAGTAGCGACTCTGGACGAGGTGAGATGTACACTTGTGTGGGGGGCAAATGGGGGGCAAGTTATCACAAAGTGGCCTTCTCTGGCTGACCAGAGCTGATATTGGCCTATTAGTGTTACCTCCATATTGCAGGTCTTGGCAATTTTATTGAGCATCTCTTATGTGCCAGGGATTTCTAGCTGTATTTCCGAAATTACTTCCACTCTTTGGCCAAGATGGTGGAGTTCCTTCCCGTCCATCCATGTACGGGGACTCCTGTGACCCTATTAACAAGCAGGACGCCATGCAGGGGGGCATTAGTGTGCACGGTGTATTAGCAAAACCATGCTGTGACCTTGCTTTTGGAAGTACTGGATTCCCCTCATGGTGTGTATCTAGCCAGCTAAAAAAGGGATAAGAATAAAACCAGTCTCCCCTTGATCCATTTATTCATTAAACAAGTATTAATTGAACACCTACTATGTTCCTTTTCACTGTTACCTAGTATTTTAGTTCATATTATCTTTTATAATCCCATTTCCCAGTTAGTAATTTTTACCTAATTTTTTTAAGAGAGAGAGAGAGAGAATGTGTAAGTAGGGGAAGGAGCAGGGGGAGAGAGAGAATCTTAAGCAGGTTCCATGCTCAGTGTGAAGCCTGATGTGGGGCTCCATCCCACAACACTTAGACCATGACCTTAGATGAAATCAAGAGTGGGATGTGGGATGCTTAATCAAATGAGCTACCCAGGCACTCTAATGAATAATTTTTAAAACTAATAGTTTAAAAATAGTTTTTAAACTTTCAGTTCTTTTTTTTTTTTTAAAGATTTTATTTACTTATTTTGACAGAGAGAGAGAGACAGCGAGAGAGGGAACACAAGCAGGGGGAGAGGGAGAAGCAGGCTTCCCGCGGAGCAGGGAACCCAATGAGGGGCTCGATCCCAGGACCCTGGGATCATGACCTGAGCCGAAAGCAGACGCCTAACGACTGAGCCACCCAGGTGCCCCGTAAACTTTCAGTTCTTGAGTGTTCAATTTCCTGCTTTCTTAAATATATCCCTAACCCAGGTTCATGGATGCCATATGAATAAAAATTAGAGAGTCCGTGAATTTGAATGAGAAAATACCTTTATTTTCACTAACCCCCATTATAATTTAGGACTTCCTTTAATTAGGAACTTAGGCAAAAAACCACCACAGTATTAGCTGTACCTATGACTTTGTCACCAAGAGAAATCCCAGGTACTTTCATATCACATTACTAGGTTGCAGATCCTCAAACTCCAGTTTATTAAATTTATTAAATTAAAATTGTGTGGTTATTAAACCTGCCTCATTAACTCTTTTAATTGACTACATTAACAAAGAAGTAAATATATTTCTAAGCCCCATTATGTTTTGATACTTTGGTAACTATATTGCAATATCATTATTTTCCTTTGTAATCTGTGTATTTTGTTTCATGCATTTAAAAACATAATTCTGAGAAGGATCGATAGTCTTCACCAGATGGCCAAAGGAGTCCATGGCACAAAAAAATTTTTACCCTATTTCACAAGTGCTTTCAGCCAGAGTCAGTGAAATACAAACTTTTTCAGTCTTTATATGTCTAAAAATATCTTTATTTTGCTCTTGTCCATGAATGTTCTTCCAAATATGGAGCCAGATGATGTCACCCTGGAAAAAAACACAGGTGAGAAAGGACAGTGGGATCCTACACCAAATGTGGGGCTTGCCAACTTTTAAAGATCAGATAGAGGAAGAAAGGCCATGAAGGAGACAGAGAAGAGGAACCGGGGATGGGAGGTGGAGGGCGGTAGGAAGAACATCAGAAGACTGGGTGCCACAGAAGCCAGAAAAATATGGGGTTTCAAGGAGGAAG
This sequence comes from Phoca vitulina, assembly GCF_004348235.1. Classification (NCBI taxonomy): domain Eukaryota; kingdom Metazoa; phylum Chordata; class Mammalia; order Carnivora; family Phocidae; genus Phoca; species Phoca vitulina. The sequence continues at coordinate 36,485,358 of NW_022589714.1, forward strand.
TGGCCAACTCTGTCCAGTGGTGCTGCGGGGTCAAGGAAGGTGAGAACAGCAAATGGACCATTGACCGTGGTGACGTGGAAACCATGGTGAGCTTTGTGCAGTACAGTTGACCCTCGAACAACATGGATTTGAACTGCATGGGTCCATTTATTTATACATGGATGCTTTTTGAGAAATACAGTATGTTATTGTAAATCTATTTTCTTCTCCATATGATTTTCTTAATAGCATTTTCTTTTCTCTAGCTTACTTTATTGTAAGAATACAGCATATAATACATACAACATACAAAATATGTGTTAATCAGCTATTTATGTAATTGGTAAGGCTTCTAGTCAAGAGTAGCCTACTACTAGTTAAGTTTGGGGGGAGTCAAAAGTTATTTGTGGATTTTCAACTGAGCAGGGGGTCAGTGCCCCTAACCTTCACATTGTAAAAGGTCAGCTGTCCTGGTGGAGGAAGACTGGTTTAACTGACTTAGGGACCAGAGAAGAAGAGTGAGAATATGGAACACAGATCTATGTATTCAGCTCTTTGCTCAAGTTTTGCTGTAATGGGGAGCAGGAAAACGCTGCAGTCAATGGAGACAGAGAGAGAGATATATGTCAAAGCAAGGCTTGTAAAGAGAGTTTCTGGAGCATGTTTGTGTGCCGCTGGGACTGATCCATTGCTGAGGAAGTAAGAGGAAATGGGACCCAGAGCCAAGTGGAGGAAGAGGCGGGCCAGCAGGAGGAGCAGGGACACGTCTTCTCAAGCCAAAGGGAGGGCCAAAGAGGGCAGTTGCAGATGCAAGAGGGGGTTGAAAGTTTGTGTGTAGGAGGATGAGCGTTCCCATTTGATTGATTCTGTTTTCTCAGTGAAGTATGAGGCGAGGCTACTGCAAAGAATGAGCAGAGAAGAGAAGGTATGAAATGGTCATTCTGAGGAGTGAAAAAAGTAACATAAATAATGGGACTGTCAGGCTATGTGACTAGCAATTCCACCAACAATTAGCAGGATGTTGTCTGTGAGCTGTAGGTCTGCTCCCAGACACGATAAGAACTGCCCTTTGAAATACTCTCCCCGTATTCCCCACTTTTCTCTAGCCTCATTGCCCTTCTGTTATCTTGACTCTCTTCCATATAAAAGCTTCTTTGAGGACTTAAACTAATTCATGCTTCTATATAACTCATTGGAAATAGACAATATGTCAACTTTTCAAAAGCTTTTGAGTCAGAATAGGGCTGTGCCTTCACTTAAAGCAATTTGCCTCCAAAAGTGTAATTTTAGGCATTAGGGGCAAATGGATGTAGGTTTTTCTGTTCTTTCTCAAATCCTGCCACAAAGGTGACAGCCTATCCTACCGATGTCACCTGGCCCCATATTTTTCAGACCATCATGGTGCCATTCGCTACACTTACAGTTTAGCTACATTCCAGCATGTTAGAATTATTTAACTTTCTTCCATGAAAGAATATAGGCGCTGGAAACATTGGGCTGCTTTATGATTTAGGGCATCATTTCAGGCACTAATTAAGTTGTGAACCAAACATCCTAAAGAAAGGTCTATAGGTTTAACACAAATTTAATATCGTCTCTTTCTCTACTCAGAAATCACCACTCCGGGCGCCTGGGTGGCTCAGTTGGTTAAGCGACTGCCTTCGGCTCAGGTCATGATCCTGGAGTCCCGGGATCGAGTCCCACATCGGGCTCCCTGCTCAGTGGGGAGTCTGCTTCTCCCTCTGACCCTCCCCCCCC